>NW_020837950.1:4055771-4115589 GCF_003676395.1 Aethalodelphis obliquidens | reverse complement strand
TTTTTTTTTTTTTTTTTTTTTTTTTTTTTTTTTTTTTGGCGGTACGCGGGCCTCTCACTGTGGTGGCCTCTCCCGTTGCGGGGCACAGGCTTCGGACGCGCAGGCTCAGCGGCCATGGCTCACTGGCCCACGCGCTCCGCGGCATGTGGGATCTTCCCAGACCGGGGCACGAACCCGCGTCCCCTGCATTGGCAGGCGGACTCTCAACCACTGCGCCACCAGGGAAGCCCTGGGAAGGCTTCTTTAATCTTCCTCCCCATCATGAATTGCTGATTTCCGTGCCCCTGCCTGTGATCCTCAAGCATGCCTTTATTGTCACATTTCTTCCACTAAGCTGAAATTTATTTATTTGGCCATCTTTCTGGTCTATGAATTCATACCTCCCCAAATTCCAGTCATCTTTAGGCACCAACCTCAGTTCCACCTCTGCCTGACAATTACAGCCAATCATTATTATGCTCTTTTTAAAAAATAATTAATTTTTGGCTGCGTTGGGTGTTCGTTGCTGCGCGCTGGCTTTCTTTAGTAGCGGCGAGTGGGGCTACTCTTCGTTGCGGTGCGCGGGCTTCTCATTGCGGTGGCTTCTCTTGCTGCGGAGCACAGGCTGTAGGCGTGCGGGCTTCAGTAGTTGCAGCACGTGGGCTCAGTAGTTGTGACGCACGGGCTTAGCTTCTCTGTGGCATGTGGGATCTTCCCAGACCAGGGCTCGAACCCGTGTCCCATGCATTGGCAGGCAGATTCTTAACCACTGTGCCACGAGGGGTATCCCTTACTCTCTATTTTTAACTGTATGGCACCAATTTGCTATGACACCCATTTGATACTTAGTAACACATTATCTTGTGTTATTTTACTTTTCATGCACATAGATTGTGCTCCTGGGTAGACTGTAAGCTCATTAAAATATAGGGATAATGTGTTACTACTTCTGTGTTGCCCCAAATCCTGGACATATTAGGAACCAAGTACATCATATGTACTTAGTAACTTTGATGGGTGACTATTGGATTAATTTTTTTCTATTGGGTAAAAAATATTACTGGCACCTAAGTGTTGCTGATATGTGCACATGCATTACAATTTCCTTTCTTCAGGGGGATGGAGGAGGAAGTAGAGGAAGGTCAGTGTTTCCATACAATTTTATATTTACCCTATTGTAACTTGTCACAATGAACTATGGTTGTGTCTCTCTCTCCTGAATAGATTGTGAGATGCTAGGGAGAAGGGACTGAGTCTAATTTTGCCTTAGGATTAAGGCAGTTGTTTCTGTCACACTAGAAATTCAGTAAATGTTTATCAAATGTGTCGAAAAGATCTATTTCAACATCCTTCATCCTAGAGACTGTTCTCATGCTGTCCCACGTCCCTCTCCTCAGGTGTTTAAGGGTATCTTATAATGTAGATTATACCCACTGCACCTTTGCATCAGCTTAATGTGTCCTAAGCTCATATCTTCAATGACCATTTTCTCAGAGCCAAGTATTTGCCAAGAGTCTAGCGAGCAAAGCTGAAAAGCTTGAGGGCAAGGATGCCTTCTTTTTTGAACTAACTAAAAGGATGGAATCCTGGGTTGAGATAGGAGGGGTATCTTGTAACCCTCAAAAATCACACCAAATCTACTTTCCCCCCTCTTCTAATCTGTATTTGCTACAAATGTTCTATAGTATCAATAGTTTATTTACATGCTAAGGTGATACAGTTGTGATATATTAAAATTTTCCTCATTTTTGTAGTTTAATCAATAGTGGGCATGAAATAATTTTACAGAAAAATTCTGAACTGTTGCACTGAGTAGGGAATGCTTGTTGGTATTATACAGAAAACAGCATCCCTGCTTCTGTCCAGCGGGGGGAAGCTTCTTTCCAGTGTGGCAGAGAACAAAAAGATCCAAATGAAGTTGATAGTATGAGAACACAGAGCATTCAGGTTACAGAATGCTGAGTGAATGGACAAATTAGTGTTTTCTACCTACGAGTAGAGACAAAGTGCTTTGGCAATACTACCAATACAATTTGAATTTAAAGGACACTTCATGCAATCGGGTCAGCAAAGGCTAAAAGATTTTCTTCAAATGGTAATATAGGCCCTGACCCAAAGGACTGAGATTCTGACACGGACAGCCGTAGGATAAGAATAGCATGGCACACACAGAAGAGGACTGGGGTGCCTGAAAAAGAATCCTGGCCAGAGCAGAACAGATTATGCCTTTAGCCACACTGGCTAAGGGTTTGCAACTGTCCCTAGTGAGGGAGCACTGGAAATTATGATGAAGATCCCACTGTATATCCTTGTAGCTTCTTGCATACAGGTTTCTTACGTACAAGCGTGAAAAACACACACAGCTCTCACTATACTGAGAGTGGGTTCTGTCAGTCTTTTGTTGGCTTCTTAAAATCCCAAATTAAAAATATCTCCAGCTAACTGATGTAGGTAAAATATGAACCAGACACAATTAAGGACTTTCAGAAAGCCTATTCCACCAAGATGTTTGACTCTTACCCTTCTCTAGATCAAATGGCTCCTGGCTGGGTGGTAGAATTATGATGCTCTAAGAACAACCAACTGGCTATTAAATTTGCTTTTCTTCTACCTCAATGGGATTATGACATCAGATATGGAGCAGCCAATCATCTCCTTCCTACCTTCTTTCCTCTTTTCTTTCTTTTACTTCTGTATCTTTTAGTTAACAATTCAGTTTATCGAACATTTATAGAGGGCTTAGAAAGTGTTACTTGCTATGCTGAGGAAATTAAGCTAAATAAACCTTTGCCCTTTTCTTTAAGAAGCTCACAAGTTTATATAGGATGCAGACAAATAAGTTTAATATAGTATGATAACTTTAACAGTATCAACATGTCTAAAGTTAGAGAGAGAAAGTATAAAGAAGAGAGTAATGAGCTTTGTGGGGTTGGAGGAGTTAGGAAGATTTTGTCAGTTTGAGCTGGATTTAAATTAATTAAAAGTGCAACTAGGGCTTCCCTGGTGGCGCGGTGGTTGAGAGTCCGCCTGCCGATGCAGGGGACGCGGGTTCGTGCCCCGGTCCGGGAAGATTCCACATGCCGCGGAGCGGCTGGGCCCGTGAGCCATGGCCGCTGAGCCTGCGCGTCCGGAGCCTGTGCTCTGCAACGGGAGAGGCCACAACAGTGAGAGGCCCGCGTACCACACACACACACACACACACACACACAAAAAGTGCAACTCTGGTGAACCCACTTGTTTATTTCCTGGAGGTTAGGTATATTAGTTATTCCAGAAAGTCTGCAGATTAAGTTGTATGCAAGAAAGAGGCTCAACTTTTGCTTATTGGCTAATGCTCTCAGAATCAAGGCTTGACCTCAACTGAACTGTGAACCAAAAACTGAAACAAAGGGCAAGATTTGCTCAATCCGAACCATAACCAATATGTTAAAAGGAAAAAAAAAGGAAAAATAGCATTAAAGAATGTGAGAACTGTAAGAGATCTTAGAGCTCATCTAGTCCATGTTTTTCATTATATAGGATGGAAAAAACATGAGGTTCAGAATGATTAAAGACTTATGTAAAGTCGTGAGAAGCCACTAACTGGCAGAGTGTGAGATAAAGCAAGAGTATCCATGTTCCAAGTTCATTGTTCTTTCAACTTCTCCATGTTACCTGATAGTGTACCAAAAAGAAAGATTCGATTTTTATCTTTTCTTCCCAAATAATTGCCTACTTGATAATATCCTAAAATAATCAAATTGGAACAAAATTTAGAGCATCAAAAGATTCTCCGAATAGTACCTTTACTTAACTGATATTTTCTTTCATATATACACATAAAATAGACTTTTATTTATTTTTTTTAAATTTTTTTGCGGTACGCGGGCCTCTCACTGTTGTGGCCTCTCCCGTTGCAGAGCACAGGCTCCGGACGTGCACGCTCAGCGGCCATGGCTCACGGGCCCAGCCGCTGCGCGGCACGTGGGATCTTCCCGGACCGGGGCACGAACCCGTGTCCCCTGCACCGGCAGGTGGACTCTCAACCACTGCGCCACCAGGGAAGCCCTAAAATAGACTTTTAAAGCAGAATCTCAAACTTGTTGAGTGCATACTTGTAGTTTGAAGCATATGGATTCCTCTTTAATCAGCAAAATCGTCTGTTTGCATTCCAGACTCTAGCTCTCTCTTAAATTGATTACCATCCTACACCCATAAAAAGCTCTGAGGAGGAGATCATCATTAAGGGCACTTATGAGGATATCCACTTATTCCTACACGTATGGAAATTCTAAGCTTGTATCAAGTAACATCACCAGAGAGCTAAGAAATGGGGTGTCAATTGCTTGGCTCTCTCTTTGATGGCATGTGTTCTAGTTTTACCCCCTTAGCATTGATCAAAGGTGACTGCAAGAAACAATCAAATTAAGATTGTTTCTATATTTTCTAAAAAAAAAAGGGGGGGTTATTAAGGACAGCTTCATCTATGTTGTTCTATACTCTTTGGAAAAGAATAAACATATTTTAGAACTGGTACCAGAAAAATGTGTTTTCATTCAAAAAATTAGTATGTATACTTTTAAAATCAAATAGTACTAATCATACCGCCCATTTTCCTTTTTGCCTTGACTACTACAAAGCCCAGAAATAAATGTAAAATAAGGCTCAATCTTAGTACATAAGCTTAAATTGGGGGCATATTTTTTCCATTAAAAAAATTTCTAGGGGGCTTCCCTGGTGGCGCAGTGGTTGAGAGTCCGCCTGCCTATGCAGGGGACATGGGTTCGTGCCCCGGTCTGGGAAGATCCCACATGCTTTGGAGCGGCTGGGCCCGTGAGCCATGGCCACTGAGCCTGCGCGTCCGGAGCCTGTGCTCCGCAACGGGAGAGGCCACAACAGTGAGAGGCCTGCGTACCACACACACACACAGATTTCTAAATCTAACAATGATATTTTCCACAAGCCTTTTACTGTAAGCCATCTCAGATCCTCTTTTGGAAGTTTTGGGGGGATAAATAATGAATAAGTATGCATTTCCTTTGTTTTGAGTCCTTAAGAACTATGCTTGTTGTTAGTGAGCATCAAGTTCCTGCTATGGGCAGCCATGCTCCAGAATTCTACAGAAACCAAGAAGTGTATGAAATGACTGGAGGCCTGAAGGGTCTTGAATCTAGCTGTGGGGCTCCAGTATTGTAGAGATAAATAACATCAGGTAGCATATTGTAAAGTGATTTCAAAGACCCATTTTATCCTAAGACTCTATAAGTCTATTAAATTAGTAATATGAACATTTGGTCAAAGCATATTCTGTTTTGAGTTGGCTTAAATATTGATATTTTGACTAACATTTTTCTGAAGGTGGTAAAGTTTTTGGGTAACTTTGTTTCTGAGTAAGTTTTCATAAAAGCAGTTTGTGTTCATGGTAGAAATTTGGAAAATCAGAAAAGTATAAAGGAGCAAATTAAAATCATCCATAGTCATGCCTTGGTTTCACGTTGTATAATGTAACACAATATATATAATTTAGTGTCTGGCTTTTTTCACTTAACATTATGTAGTAAGAATTCCTAGATACTAGATATTCCTCAATAACAAGATTTCTAGTGTGAAAATTTCATTGAATGGTTTGCTCAGTCATTACCCTATCATTGATTTACATTGTTTCCAACCTAGTTTTCTCTGTTTAATATAATACTGTGATCTACATTCGTTGTAATAGTGATCATAGCATTTAGGAAGCACTTGCTATAACATATGCCAAGCACTGTGCTAAGTATACTTCACATGAATGATCTTATTTAGTCTGTAATATTCCTGTGAAGTAAGAACTATTGTAAGATGATATAAACAAGGATTAGCAGTTAATTAAAGTGTCCATAGCAAGGAAGAGGATTTAACACAGTCTAATATAAGCAAATATTCCAACTTGGTTTTTATTAATAAGTAAATCCGACTGTTCAAAGATTCCAATTACCTATTAAAGTGTGCAGTTACTGGCCCTAAATTAAGAAACCTATGAGATTCTTCTCCATTCCCTTCCTCCTTCTTTATAATTTTTTAAAGGAAGAAAGTCTCTAATGAATAGTGGTTTTTTTAGTTTAGTAACTGTTATTGCACCATGATAAAATAATGTGTGTTCTTTTTATATTCCTTAGTTTTTCTCTTTTTGTAGAGATATAATCAAAAGAATACATTATGTATGATTCAATATTTGTATATTCTGTGAAATGATCACCACAATAAATCTAATTAACATCCATCACCACACATAGTTACAAGTTTGGTTTTTTTTTTTCTTGTGATAAGAACTTTTATAGTTCTTATTTTGTGGTCTATAGAAGATAGTAAGAACATAGGCTCCAGAAATGAGCCTTTCATTTTTATTAGAGGACATTAAAACCGTTGTAATTAAGAGGAAAAAAGGGGGGGGGGCAAAAATTCTGAATTTTACGGTAGGTGGACATGTGCAATGTTCATATATTCTCATATACCTGAAGAAAAGGAACTGAATTAAACTAGCTAGTTGAGGCCCTGCTCCACCCACACTGTTTTAATGAATAGATGAGGATGATTTGCAATCTGCACATCATTTGATGGCATAGAAAATAAGGGTTCTAAAGTGCTTAATGATGGTTGAAATGGTTTCATTTCTTAAGTAGTTCAAACTGTCACTGTGGCTTAATACACCCTTTTGAAATAGCGCCAAACCGGCCCTGAACTTGAACAAAGTCTCAATTAGAGAATTCATAATTAAATGAAGCTTTAGAGTGTTAGTGATTCTAAAAATAGACCAAATCTTGTTTAAACCTGATTAATTTGTGAACATCCTGGAGCTAACATCTATTTACCTGGGCACCCACAAAACCCCAGATGTTAACAAATGAAGAATTAAAGCCTTGAGAAATGAAAGAATAAAGGAAGGACCCAAACAGGTGCTTTCTTCAGAGCCTAACCAAAGACGTCTAGGGAGAAACGACCTTTGCTTTTCTAGACAAGAGGCCTCCAGCTGACCCCCATCCTACACTGCAGGCGCGTCTCAGCCCATCAGCGGGTAGGGCAGCCGCCGTCCGTAGTCTTAGCGTCTTCCAGCCCCCGGCCCAACCCGGAGTCTCACTGGCTTTGGGCACCCTCGCTTTCGACCACCAGCAGCACCACCAGCATCGGGAGGAACGGCGGCATCGCGCGGGGTGCCCGGGACCCCCGGGGTCGGAGGGAGGGCGCCTGGGCTGCAGGCGGGCGGAGGGCGCGGCTGGGGCTGGGCGGCGCGCGTACCTAACAGCCGCGCGCTCACGTCAAGGTTTGTTTCACAATCACCCGGGTGTTCTGGCCGGGGCTCCTGGCAGCCGCAGGGGAGCCTGGAGACCGCGCGGGGCGGCATAAGAGCTGCGGCGGCTGTGGCCCAGGGCACCTCCCTCCGGCTTCCCGAACCCTGCCCCGTCCGACCGGAGAGGGAGGATGGAAACACCAGCCGCGCTCTGAGCCCCTCCAGAAGATAACACTTTTCCCGCCACATCGGCTCGCAGTCCACGAGTCCATCTCCCAGAGCGGGGCCGAGCGGAAAAACGAGCAATGGCGGATAACCTGAGGAAACTGGTCTCCAACGAATCTTTAAGATCGATGCAGAACCAGCTAGAGTCCTGGCTGAGGCAGTACAACGTGAGTCAGAGTGGGAGACCCCCGGGGCTCGCCCCTCCCTCTAGTTCCTCGCACGACCCTCGGCGGGGACTTCTTAGCACTGGTCTCCGGGTGGCCGCTTTGCCAAGTCCCGCGGTTGTGATGCCTAACTAGGGCCCAGCATCGGACCCGCATCGCCGGGAAGGAAGGAAAGTGCGGGTTCCCCTTTCTCCGTGCGGAGCGCGGGACTCGGAGTCTGGGAAGAGAGCACGCATTTTACCCAGCAGTAGCCAAGGACGCTGGCGGCCCTAGCAACGCGAAAGGCCTGCGAGCCGCCGGGGTGTGGTCAAGACTGCCACTCTCCCACCTATCCCCTCCGCCAGCAGTCTACCCTCATACCCCCGACTCGAATTATTATTATTATTATTTTTACTACATCCCTCCTCTTGCCTTTCCTCAAGTCTCCCACTCTGGGGATAACTTGTGGTTGTATCAGGATGGATTTTTATAAAAATACACCCAGGAGTTAGTACCCAGAAATCAGTGAAACGGGCAGTTGTTACTGTTGCGGGTTTCACTTGTGTTCTGGTCAGCATGGCAAGTAAGGCACAGTTTCAACACCAGGGCAGATTTCAGAAGGCCTGTTGCCAAGGCATGTGTAAGCCCATATTCTCTCATCAAACCCAGAAGGGTTCTTCAAATCTCCTTAATCCCCACTCCCACTCCAGTTCCAGTTAATCTCCACCACCCAGAGAGTAGAACTCCAGTGCTGAATTTTGCTTCGGTTGGTCTGTCTTAAAAAGGGGAGTCCTATTTTCACACAGTAAGTAGAACAGGGAGGCAGAGAGAGCTGGGGACACGGAATCAGTCCCCCTAGCTTCTAGGTCTGGCTCTGCATAGAACTAGCTGAATCAACTTATTTAACCTCTGGGTCTCAGTACCTCCCCTGCTAAATGGGAGACTGGAATTAGATGATAGGTAAGGTTCCTTTTTAGATCTCAAATTTTTGAGTCTAGATCAGCTTGTTTCTGAAATTCTACCAGGAAAAATGCAACTGGTTGCTGTCATGAGTCCCTGGGCTTTCCTATCCACCCTCTAACCAGGGCTCCTGGGAGGAGGGGAGCTCAAAGCATAGCTACAGCTTTCTTCTTAGCCTTCCTTCCTAGGGTTTACCCCCTTTGCGCACATTTAAAGAACGAGCACTGATTATTCCTTCTCCGCCGAGATTGCAGGAAAACTAAAATTCACCTCTAGCACAAAGCCTTGGATTCCCCTTAGCACCTACCTTTAAAAGTGGCTACTTGTTACCTAGTCTCAGAAGGTTGAGAATAACAAGTCCTATACATGTATTCACCCTTCTTAAAACTCCCTCTTACAAGAAAAAATGTTTTTCTTGCTTGTGGTCTAAATTAACTCTGAATATTAAAAAGTGTATTCAGTTTGTCACTAGACAATATTTAACACAAATGATACTAGTAGTGGCTGGACCAAATTAAATGATTGCTTTGAAAATACCTGTAAGTACTGAGAAATGCCAAAGTTTATTGCACTTTCCCTTCTCACTGACACTGGTGCATCCCATTCCTCTGTTCTCACTGAGACCATTTTAATCTAGATTCTTCACCTGTCCCACCCCGCCCCCTAAAACACACACACACACACACACACACACACACACACACACATGAATAGTAGAGACTGCACTCTAAGAGATAAATGGCTTTCCAAATTTTGTGGCCATTCCCTGGGCAACATCATTTCTTCTCAACTCTTTGGCGTCTCTGTCACATTGGACTCTCAACACCCCTATTCTTCTAAGGCTCTAATAATTTGTCTCCTTGCCTCACCCACTCCCCCCTTGTAACTGTTCTTCAAGGGCCAGACTTTAGAAATCTTCTCTTCTACCTCCATTCCTGCTTCATCTCTTACTCCTATGCTGATCATCTCATATCTATATTCAGGTCCTATTCTCATCTGAGCTCTCTCTTCTCCAACTGTACATTGGACATTTTCAGTTGTGCTATTGTCATCTCAAAGTCAAATCAGCCTGAGACTGACCCTAGCCTCTCCCATGCCCCAAACACCAACTTCTTTCCTAACTTAATAGTCTTTATCATGACATACTCCACTTTCTTCTCACCAGCAGAATCTGTGGGTACCAGTTGTAAATTCGTGCAGAACCTGATCACTTTCCACCACCCCTGCTGCTGCCACCCTTGTCCACCTTTGGTCATCTTTTATTTGGATCATTAAAAAAATAACCCAAAGTCATTCTTCTAAATGTCAAGTCAGATCAGGTTACTCCTCTGGCAAAACTCTCCAAACTTCCTGTCTCAGAAAAAGAGTTCCTACAATGGCCATCAAGCTCCTATACAACTGTGGTCCTTTAAATTCTGTGATGTCATCTCTTACCCTCTCCCTTGCTCAACCACTCCAGCAATACTGGCAGTCTTAGAGCAAAGCTGTCCAACAGAACTTTCTATGATGACAGACGTGTTCTGTATCTATATCTATATCTATATCTATACCTATACCTGCACTGTCCAATATGGTGGTCATTGGGCACTTGAACTCTGGCAAGTGCAAACTGAGGAACTGAATTTTTTTTTTTTTTTTTGCGGTACGCGGGCCTCTCACTGTTGTGGCCTCTCCCATGGCTCTGGACGCGCAGGCTCAGCGGCCATGGCTCACAGGCCCAGCCGCTCTGCAGCATGTGGGATCTTCCCAGACCGGGACACGAACCCATGTCCCCTGCATCAGCAGGCGGACTCTCAACCACTGCGCCACCAGGGAAGCCCTCCAGTCCAATTTTTATACAGCTGTACAGGGGATCGTTTTGCGGGGGCTCCTCATTCCCCATACCAGTGGTTCTCAACGCAGGCAAAGCCCTATGCCCTGGGACAGTGTTTTTAAAACTTACCCATAGAGATGAATGCATTTTACATCACGACATAGCACACATACACCCTTATATAACTGAAGTAGAGGTTCATAAATAGTTCTTCTCTTTAGTAATTGTGATATACTCTGTTTTCTTTTTCATTAATTTTTTTAGGGAGAGCTGAATGAGACTCACTAAATCAATATCACTTCCCATTAACGTTGTGGTCTTGGTTACACCTACAAATCATCTAGAAAGCTTTTTAAGCTTTCTAATGCCCAGATCCCACACTAGAGCAGTTAGAATTTTTAAGAGTGGGAGCTCACAAGGCTCCTCGGGTGAAGGCTTTCCTGAATCTTCCTGGCTTCTTACCACTTCCTCCTTTGAGCCTCACCTCTGAATTCTGGACCTACCTTTATTATAGCAGGCAGTACTCGATTTTGCATTCGTTTACATGTTTATCTGAGACTATAAGTTCCTTGGGGGCACGAGACTGTCTTGGGTCCCTAGCACCCAGCACACCGTAGCCTCCTCCATAAAGATTTGTTGAGAACGTAAATGCATGAGTGAAGCAGAGAGTAAACCATCTTCTTTGGCTTCCTCGTTCTTCATCCTTCTTTCTGGGTGTCCTCTTATTTCTTACTGCTCTTGCTTTGTTTTTCATTCACTGGCCCCTCTTCCTCAGCCCACTTCTGAAACAGTCAAATTGCCCTCTGCCCCGCCCTCAGCCCCCTCCCCACTCTCCCCTCTCGATGGGCCCTCCTCTGTGCACGTGGCTTCCATTCTTCCTCTGCTGGAGGCTTCCAGAGCCGCACCTCTAACCGTCACCTCTTTTCTGAGATCCAGATGACTTTCCAACGGCTTCTGGTAAAGCTTCGTGTTAGAGAGCTCGGCTCCAGTTCCAGAAGCTGCAAGGATGGGTTTAGGTTCCAGCTGAACCACCATGTCTTCCAAATTACTTAAGAGCTTTGTCTTCCTCATTAGTGAATTCGAGATGATGGACGGTGTCCAATTTGTAGGGTTGCTTTGAGGATTAAATGAAACGTTTAAACATGTATTTAAAGCTCTTAGCACAGTGCCTGGCTGGCAAAGGGTAGGTGCTCAGTAATGGTTACATACTCTCACTGGACTTCTCTATCTGGAGCTCCTTCAAACCCTTTAAACTGTCTGAAAACAGTATCTTCCCTCTCATACCTCTTACCTGTTTCCAAACATCCTGACTTCCTCCTCAGGTAATGCTAGAATCAGTGGGACCTTGCCTGATACAGATGTAATTTGGGGGCTGGGAAGGACTCTTAGGGGACCCTTGTCATTGCCACAGCTCTCAGCATCTCTCAGCCAGACAGCTACTACCGTCTCACAGGACTCGCTCTCTAATCCAAATTATCTGGTCTGTTCCTGCCAGAGTAATTCTTGTAAAATCAAAGCAAATCTTCCACTTGCTCCATTAAACTTTTCAGTGATGGGATAAAGCCCAAAGCCCTTCATGTGGCAAATAAAGTCCTTCATTACCTGGTCGCTGGACCCTGCATTCCCTTCTCCTGTATAGTATGCCTTACTGTTTCTTGCCTTGGTACCTGTTGTTTTTCGTTTTGAAGTGTCCTAACCTCTTACCCTCACCCCTCACCAGAGTGTATCTTGCTCCCTCTACAGCTCATTGTCTTCCTAGAGCATTTAATAAACACTGAGGGAATTATTATTATTTTTTTTTGCGGTACGCGGGCCTCTCACTGCTGTGGCCTCTCCCGTTGCGGAGCACAGGCTCCAGACACGCAGGCTCAGCGGCCATGGCCCACGGGCCCAGTCACTCCGCGGCACGTGGGATTCTCCCAGACCGGGGCACGAACCCGCGTCCCCTGCATCGGCAGGCGGACTCTCAACCACTGCGCCACCAGGGAAGCCCTAAGGGAATTATTTATCTTCTGTGTGTTTCCCATTCTCCATCCTGGCTTCACCAGCTGGTGAGCTCATTGAGAGCAGGCAACTTTTTATTTTTTAATGTAGTTTTGTTTCCTGAGCTGCCAGCCCAAAGCTTACAAATGAAAGGAACTCAGTGATTTATGAATGAATGAGCTTTGGAATTAGGAGACAATATAATTAGTTCATATCCTTGCTCTATTTATCTTGTGGGAGTAATTGTTTGGTAGAATACTGTGACTCTATTGCAGGTTGAGTGTCTTGTGCAATGCTTTGTGTTAGAAACAGCAGCATGTTGTAACATGTCTTGGGATCAGGAACTGTCTGACGTGGTATATTCTCTTCTGTTATTTAAGTCGTGTGTACAAACTCATTTGACAAACACTGAACCCCTGCTTTGTATCAGGCATTGGGCATAGCACAGGAACATATAGTAATAATACTACCATAATGCTAACTATTACATACCTCCTCTACTCTGCACCTAAGTAAGCTGGTGAGATCAACCACCTTCTAAATACGAGTAAATGGAAGTTCATATTTAAAAGGTCCTTTCTAGGAGAAAAAGCTAGTAAGTGGAGAACTAGATCTGAACCATGGTCTGCCCTATTACTCAGTTCATTGCTCCATTCAGTTCTGTGTAGTGACTCGCAGGTACCAACTGTTGAACAACTTTTGCCTTTAAGGTGCGGAACGTGCATTTTTTTAAATTTAATTCTCTTAACACTCCGCAAGGCTTTATCCCATTTTCCTGGATAGGAAATGGGATCAGAGAGGTTAAATAACCTGTGCAGGATCACACAGGACTGTGGCAGGTAGCAGAGCTGAGGTACTCAGGTCTGCTTGACTCCCAAGCCCCTTCTCTGTCCACTTAGCACATGGCATGATCTAGCCAGAGGGCAAATGGCTGTAAGTGGGGAATTGAAGTTCACTGTGGTAAGTGCAGGGATAAAACAGCAAGGGCAAGGAGCTGCTGGTTCAATGAGGAAGGAATGGAGAGAGCTGTTCAGACTGTGGATTCCATATGTTCTGATCATGTCAATATTATGCTAAGTCACTCACTTGCTCACTCATTCATCTAATATTTTGAGCCCTTCGATTTGCTATGGATACTAGTGATGATTGATACAAACATGAGAAAGACAAAGTCTTTAAAAAAAACTCAGTCAAAACCAAACCAGGGAATTCCCTGGCAGTCCAGCACACCTCCACTACAGCGGGCCCAGGTTCGATCCCTGGTCGGGGAACTAAGATCCCCCAAACTGTGCAGCAAGGCCAAACAATAAACAAACAAAAGAACCCCAACCCAAACCAAACCCAAACAAAAATACTTAGTCTTGTAAGGAAAAGGGGATAGAAGGATGAGACAGAAGAAGAAATGGCTACAACAGAAATCAATGCTACAACAGAGCTAGTCCCCAGGTACCGTTAACCAGGCATGGAAGGTAAACCAGCAGCTTCCTCTCAGTTACAACGAGTCCATTCCACCTGGACTGCTTACCAGGCCTCCTGGGCCCTCCAGGATCTGTCCTGACAACCTCTCTGACCACCTGTCCTCTGCCACGTGTACCTACTTCTGGTTCAAGTTTGCCAGGCTCCTTCCTGCCGTTGGGCCTTTGCCCTTGCTGTTCCCAGAGCCCGGCCTGCTCTTTCCCTGGTGTTCTGCATCCGGAACTTAGCTCCAGTGTCTCGTCCTCAGAGAGGCCTCCCTGAGCGCCCTCCTCATTCACACTTTGTCACATCATCCAGTCCTTCTCCTCTTCCTCCCGGCACGAATCATGATCCAAAAGTCACTATAGTTTAGTAGTTAAGAGCATGGGCTCTGAAACCCTGTCTCAGTTCCGGCATTTTACTAAAGTAACCTTGGCCATGTTATTTAACCTCTCTGGGTCTCAGTTTTCTCATCTGAAAATGGGGATGATGACAAAGGCCCTCCAAATCTCCTAGGGTACTGTAGTGGGGTTAACTGAGTTTACGTATGTAAAGCAGTAACAGTGCCTGGCATTTAGGGGGGGATGTAATAAAGACACAGTGAGTGAATCGCCTCATTTTCATTCCTCAACCCAATACATATTGAGTTTGAATACAGACAGACAATAGAATGCAGGGCTGGGAATGCAACAGTGGACAGGCCAGGCATATCCTCTGTCCACAAGAGCTTACTGCCTGTCTGCACCATTTCCCTTGTTGACACAGATCTGCATTTTACTTGTAAACTTTTACCTAGAGGTCATCTGAACCTTTCCCCTTCATTCCAGTTTCTAGTTCCCACTTCCTGCCTCGGGATTCGTAGTACCCAGAAGGTACCCCCTGCTAGCGCCTTATTATGGCTTGAGGTCACACATAAATCTATGCATTTTTATACCCACACAATTTGTTGCTTGTAGTTGCATCCATTCCTTTGGAGTTAGAATCAGTTAGAGGTTTGGCTAACGAGGAATTGGTGAAAGGTCACCAAGGAGATGAGAAAAGCAGAAAAAGAGCTGAGAGGTCTACCTCTTAGCTTCTTCTTTCCGGGGACAGACTTTCCCCAAGTCTGCCTAATTTCTTCTCACCTAGATTTCACTTTGTCTTGGAAGCCTTCCCTGACTTTCTAAGACAATGGGCTCTTGAATAGACCTTGTGCTCATCCCTATAGTAAGACTTCATTCCACTGCAGGGTAACTGTCTACTCTCCTCTCTCTCCCACTTGTCTGGCTCACCGTATGGCCTGGGCCATCTTTTTGGTCTTATTCTCCATTGTATCCTCAAACCAGCAATACCTTCTTATTGTTAGCAAGTAGTGCCCTTTATGCATGTATTGAACTTAGGTAGAGGGTAAGAACCAGTAAAGTGGGTAAATTAGGAGGCAGTGATTTAAATTGTGTTACAAAAGGACTATTTACTTTTAAAAGAAGTTTTTTCAGGGTTCCATTGAGTAGGGAGTCAGGGTTATTGCTATAGAAACAACCCCCAAGTTTCAGTGGCTTATTGCCCACCAAAAAACTTTCTCAATGATGTGACAGTTCAATTCAAGTGTTCAGTTAGCAACCTTCTAAATCCTGTGGTCCACCATCCCTTATGCCCTTGGGGTCCTCTGCATTTGGCTAGTAGACGTGGGGAGAGAGGAAGAAGACAATCATTGAGGACAATCACATGACTTCCCCTCCCTAACAGGGACTGGTTTGCACAGCTGCACCGACCGCTAGGGAAGCTGGGGAAAGCAGTCTAGTGGGTGCCCAGGAGGAGAGGGAAGTGTGTTTTGTGAGCACACAGCAGTCTCTGCCCTGGGAGCACACCAGAGCCAGCTGGCCCTGTGTAAAGTGAAGTGCTTGATCACCTGCAGTGGGTCCCAGAATAAGGAAATTGCACTGATGTCTACTGTTCTGGCTTTGCAGAAGAACTCATGTGATCAAAATCTAAATCATTGCCTCGAACTCATTGAACAAGTCGCCAAAGTGCAGGGACAACTCTTTGGGATCTTCGCTACAGCAGCCCAAGAAGGTGAGAATGGCCCATGCATCCCCGTCTTTGCTTTCTTTTCTTTGTCCCTTCTCCGTGCTCTCTGACTGGGTTTCTGTGGTTGGATTTCTCTCGCTGACCTGATGTGTGGATTCTTCTAGGAGGACGTTATGATGGTGTGGAAACAATCAAATCGCGCCTTTTGCCTTGGCTGGAGGCCTCCTTTACTGCCGCTTCCCTAGGAAAACCTGTCGACAGCAAGGTCCCCTCTCTACAGGTAGGGATGCTAAAGGATCCTCCTAGGTGTTCAGCACCTGATCAGGCTCTGGGGACTCAAACATACGTAAGACATGGTTTTTACCTAGTAAGGGGCTCAACTCTAGTTAGTGAATTGAGACATGGGTTGAAAAGGTGAGTTTCTATACACAGTAATACGTGGCATAATGGATTAAGCTTTCTCCTAAGACAGATCGGCATTAAAATCTCAGCCTTGCCTACCTACTGGTGGTATGGCTTCAGGCAACTCAATAAGCCCCTGCTTCCTCAGCTGTGAAAAGGTCCTTGTGATGGTCTGCATCTGGGACATTGCTGGGCCCACATTAGGCACTAAATAGTAACTTTTAAACAACAAGTTAGCCACCCAGACAGGGTACCACCGGGCGGAGTCAGAAGAGAAAGAGATCATTAGATGGGGGAAAGCTCAGTATTCTGAAAGAGTAAAACAAAACTACTTGGAAACTTCCAAGATAAGAAGAAAACTCAATTCTGGTAGATCGATCATGAGTGTCATCATTTGTGGTTGATATTGGTGGTTTCCATGCGACAGTGGCAGTGTTTTAACAGTTGAGGACCAGACTGGAAAGACAACGCATACTTTGCTTAAGGCGCTGGTATCACTATGTCTGGATAGGCAAAACATTTGTAACCTTGATTTTAAATGTTTATATGGATTTACATAAAATCCTTTCAAAAACTGAACCATTTAGAGCAGGCCGTTCTAAGCAAGAGGGCCTTATGAGGTAGTGGCCAAAGCACTCCTGCTTAGAGATCACTGGACAGAATCCTAGTCTATCTTCTATGGTCCTGTGTAGGTTGTCCAACCTGTTAGGTCTCAGTTTCCTCATCTGTTATATGGAAACAATGCTTTTGCTGACCTAACAGGGTCACTGTGAGAGTTAAACGTGATAAACCTGCGAAACAACTTACATGTAGTAAGGGCTCTGGAGACATCAGCTGTTGTTAAACAAATTTTTATGTGGGGATTTTCATATGCCTCTTAGATTTTTACCCCCTGTGGATGTTATTTTGGGTATAAAGGTGTAGGATGATATTTCACTGTCTTTTTTAAAAATCTGAGGTATCATTTACCGGTAGTGAAAACCATAGGTTGGTGAATTTTGACAAATGGATATATTCTTGTAAGTCACACCACTATCGAGATAGAGGACATTTCCATCACTTCAGAGCATTCCCTTATGCCACTTCCCAGTCCCCTCCTTCCACCCTCAGGGCAACCACTCTTCTGATTTTTATCACTCTCCATTAATTTTGCCTGCATGGGAAATTCATGAAGATGGAACTATACATTACGTCCCTTTTGTACTTGACTTCTTTTTTCCAGCGTAGTGTTTTTGCAATCTGCCCATGCGGTTTCATGTATTCAGACTCTGTTTTGATTTGTGTACCATTCCAGGACACGTTTGATAAGGACGGACGTAAAGAGTTTGGCGCTCGGGATCGGGACATACAACAATTAGATGCTGATTTGAATGCAACTCGTAATCAACTCAACCAGGTTCAAGACGAGTAAGAGGAATGCAAGTTATTTTCTTCCAAAAAGAATTGTCTGTTCTTAATTTTTAAGTTTGAAAGGAGAATACTGGCTCATGTAAAATGTAGACATTTGCAAATAAGTCATATGATGTGTGTATATATGTGTGTGTGTGTGTGTGTGTGTGTGTATGAGTTGGGAGGCAGTGTCTTTGAATTTGGGGACAGGATTCCTATATTACATTATGATCCCTAAGACCCTGGTCCCCTTGGCTTCATTCCTGGGGCTCCTCCTTTTCCATAGGCCCACTATCAGTCCATATGTATGAAAGAGAAAGATTGTTGCATGAAAATCTAACTTTGGGGAGGAAAATAAGAAAAGAGGCAGAAGAGGAAGGGTTAAAGATAGTGAAAGATCAGGTAAAGAGAAAAATTAAGAGAAAGAGAGAAAAAGTAAGATGAGGCAGCCTGCATCTATCTGTCAGTTAGAGGTTATACACGCCTAACTGAGAACCATTCAAGATTTTGGAATAACTTTTAGATATAAAAATGTATTTTTAAAAAGTTAAGCAATGTCTGGCAGTAACAGATCTCAGATGTATGCTGTGTGCAAAGCCAGGGTAGCAAGTTCAAGGAATCACTGCAAAGAAAATTGCAAACTTTGGGTTGTACTTGAGGGAGATAGACAGATGTGATGCAGCTGCTTTTAACATATCTAATAAAAATCCATCAGTAAGGTGTTTCTCCTACCACAGCATTGCTCCATGGCTGACATGTAGAGGATGGCAAGGGATTCTTTTGTCACTAGTTAAGGCTTGTGATGGAATAGGGTATGGCATTCTGCCTTGTTCTCTGATTAGATTTCCTTCTAAGGAAAACATCTCTATTGATTGATTTAATTTTGTCCAATTATAAAAGTAATACACATTTCCTTTGTCAAAATGCCTATAACAAATAAAAGTATAAAGATGAAAATCAACTGTTAGTTCATGCCTGTTAACATTTTGGCATATTTTACTCCAGACATTTTTCCTTTCTCACACACACACACGGTAACAGGGTTACCTCTACACACTCCCATTCATTTTTCCAACTGGAACCACTGTCAGTGTGTAGTTTTACAGCTGCAGCAGTCAAAATTTACAAATGAACTGTGCAAGATGCCTAATTCCTCTGAATTCGTATGACTTATTTCAACTAACGTCAACTGATTTGGAGAAGGGTAAGAAGGAACCTTAAATCTGCCACTTCTTTTCTGGTTTATCGTAGTTTGTTTTGTGTAAATATTCAGTTAATTCCAAGCTCTGTTCGGGGCTGTGTTTGCCATTTCAAGGGGTCTCATTGTCCTCCTCCTTCCTTAGACAGGCGTCTAGGGGTGAAGGGCTGTTTCCGTGCTCTCCTGGTGATGGAGGAGAGGGGCTTTTTGTCTTGTACTGCCCTCTGGGTTCTTGCTGCCTTGGTTCTACCTGGGCACTGGAGTCTTGTGCTGATGGGCGCTGAGTTGTGGCTCATCTGGTTAAGTTTCCTCACGCATTCGCTGGCCCCTGCTGCTGCCTCCATTTGCCTCTGGTTGTGAGGCAAAGCTTCGCAACTTGCTGATTCTTGTTTTCAGTCAGAATCCGTAGGAGCCAGGAATTCCTACCTGCCTCTCTTGTCACTATGGCTGTGTAGTTACCCATCAGGGGCATCATGGACCATAAACGAGAACTGCACGCTTTTTTTAAAAAAGCTTTTTATTTGGAAATAATTTCAAATACAGAAAATTTGCAAGAATAGTACTAAGAACACCCATATACCCTTTCATATGCCCCTTGTCCTGTTTGCTTTATCATTTTTAATTAATTAATTAATTAAATTTATTTATTTTTGGCTGCGTTGCGTCTTCGTTGCTGCATGCAGGCTTTCTCTAGTTGCAGCAAGCGGGGGCTACTCTTCGTTGAGGTGTGCGTGCTTTTCATTGTGGTGGCTTCTCTTGTTGAGGAGCACAGGGTCTAGGCATGCGGGCTTCAGTAGTGGCGCACGGGCTCAGTAGTTGTGGCACGCGGGCTTAGTTGCTCCGCGGCATGTACGATATTCCCGGACCAGGGCTCGAACCTGTTTCCCCTGCACTGGCAGGCGGATTCTTAACCACTGTGCCATCAGGGAAGTCCCTGCTTTATCATTTGTATGTATACTTTCCCTATCTGTATACACACTGCCCTCCGCCATTTGAAAGTTGCACACGGGAAGGTGCTTTTCCCTTTTGCTTTTCCCTGTTTTTGTTTTTTAACCCATGTGTGGTTCATGTTCCATTTTTTAAGGCATCGGAAATGATGGAGGCTGTTCCCCACATTCTATGGTAGCCAGCTCTCTCCTCCACTACTCTGCCTACCTGTCTTTAAATCCAGGGTGCTACCTAATGTGGAATGAGGGGCCCACCCCAGGAGGTTCCCATGGCTAACCCCGTGGAGACCAGTTTAGCTGTGACTCAGTTCCAAAGGTGCAAATTCCAATAGAGTGTTGAATGGGGACAGGTTTGCTCAGGTCTGACGAGCCCTAGACAAGGGAAGACTGCTGGATTTTATGTTGGGACTCTGATTAGAAATCTCACCTGTCCTCATTTCCTATATCCAATCTATTAGAACATCCAGTGGAATCTACCTCCTAAACGTCTCCCACACGTGCTCCTTTCTATTCTACTACCACTGCCCTCATTCAAGTCGCTGTTACCTTTTGCCTCAGCCAGTTGCCTTCCAGCTGGCTTCCCTGGGTCCATTCTTGCTGTACTACAACCCATTTTCCACACAGCAAATATAGATATACTTTTATTGTAGCAAGTCACCCCCTGGCTTAAAAGCTGTTAGTTGCTTCTTTTAGTACTTAGAAAAAAATTCTAAATTCCTTCCCAGGGCTCTCCCAGCCCTGCGTGATCTGACCCTACCTCTTGCTCCACCCTCATCTCATGCCAAGTTCCCCTCACCTAGTCTTCTGTCTACTTCCTCACCTCGAGGCCTTTGCCTGTGCTTTTTCAGAGAAATGGAAGTCGTCTGCTGGCTCTTGGCATGGCTGGCTTTTTCTTGTCCTTTAGGTCTCAGCTTAAATGTGACTTTCTCAGAGTCTGCGACCACTATACATTGAATGGTCTTTCCTCTCCCTCTCCTCTAATTCTCTTTCACAATCATCTAAGAATAGCACTTATTGCAAGTTGGAACTTTGAAAAATTTGTGTGAATATTTATGATCCAGTAGACTGGAAGCTCCAAAGGGTTACTGTCCTGTATCGCTATTCTGACACTTGTATCTCCAACATCTAGCATCGTAAATTCTCTATAACTTGCTCAATGAATGAATAAATCCATAACAAAAAATAAATATGTTAGCCTGCTTAAAACAATGCTTGTCACATGAAGGTATCTCCTTTCTTCTCTCTGCATGTCATCCAAGGGGGACAAGTTCGCATATATATATGTGCTCACACATGTATGCCATGTCTCGAGAGAAAAAAACCTGATTACTGTTCACACTCTTGTTTCTTTCTTGGTCTATTTTCTTCTTTTAATTTTCCACAGTTTTCTCTTGATAAAAATGTTCATTTTCCCATATATACTTTAAAAAATCTATAACATATTCACATTGAAATTAAATCACAGCAATTTCCTTACAATAACCAGCATCCCTATCGTGAAGTTATTGCTCCTCTGGTTTTATTTTAGACTTCAGACATTTCATTCATGCATTCATTCATTCAGTTTTTCTGTTTTTTTAAAAAATCTATACGACAGGTACTGTTTTAGGAGCTGGGGATAAAGAGATGAATAAAATAAAATCTTTGCCTTCAAGTAGTTCACAGTGTGTTTGTAATGAGATTACAGATGTGAACAAGTGTTGGAGGAGCTCAGGAGAAGGGAAGACAAACTTTTCTTGAGAGTCAGGTGTGGCCTTTGGAGAGGCACTCATTGGATGAGTGGGCGTTTGTTAGAGGAGAAGGGGATGAGATGGAATTTGGGGAAATGCACACCACCTCCTGCATTGCCTCATTGGATCTGTGTGGAATTGATAGGGATCCTGCTGTCCCATTATTTCTCAGTCTGCCTCACTGTATAGGGGAGGCCAGTGTTTGGCCTTCCATGGTTCCATCCAAGTGTAGGGAGGAAGACTGGTGTGAGTTTGGATAACAGTTGCAATCTCTTAGCTACAGAACTACTGTGATGAAAGATACTTGGTGTTCCAGGGATGCAAGGTCAGAGAAGTCCAAAAACCTTTGCCAATCCACAATCTCTCACTGTACTAGGACAACCTCATTGAGAACCATTGGTCTTCATCCAGTGGCATCCATCACATTCTCATTTCCTAAAGAAATAGTACGATTTATTATGATTTGTCTACAACGAGGAGAGTCCTTGAAACTAACAAGGACTAAGCTAGTTGAAAACTCAGGAAAACTGTGCTCAATTAGTGGTGGAAGTCAGAGGCAGGAAGACATGAAGTACTTGGTAGTCGAGTGTAATTGTGGAGGACTTTTTTATAGGCGGGCAAATAATTTTTCTATATTTAGCAAATCTGGGAAAATTAAGTCAAATGCAACTCTACAGTGCAAAGTAATAAGAATAGGTATTAGTATATTACAGAAAAATGGAGATTTTATAGAGAGGCAACCTGGGGATTCGGTGTAATTAGAGCAGATGAATTAGGAGGGTGAGAAGGAGAAACTGAACAAGTTTGTCTTTTACATTCTAATACCAGTAATTATTACCTAGCCTTTTAGAGGTAGTAGCTCTGTAATTTCTTTGTGTTTGACATCAAGGAAAGATGCGAGCATGTTTTTGCGTACTAGTGTGCCATGATATTTGTAATATCATCTAATTGAATGCAGATGTCTTATAATTCGATGTTGTTTATATTGAATTTATATCATACGGCAAAAGTTCCCAAGAGAACCTATGCCTTGATTTAGAAAGTCTGCCAATTTTGGAAAATCTGTCTTTAGTTACTGATTTCTCTTACAGTATGGCTGAAACTGAAAAGACTCTTAAAGAAACCAAGAACAGATCGGCCATATCCCTTCTGACTGCAGAGGGGGAAATAAATCAGCTAAGAAAGCAGTAAGAAAAAAAAAAAAATGACAGGATTATTGCAGGCTGCTGATTAACCTTTGAATTTAGCTTTTTTTGGTGCTCCATTACAATACGAAAGAAACTGTCCATAAAGAGGAAAGGCAGCAATGTTTTTATTAATGTTTTATATATTTTTCTTACTACAAAACAGTACTTATCCACTATAGAAAATCTTCAAAGTACAACATGGTAGAAAGGAACCTTAGCCCTCATAATTCCAGAGCCAGTTACTGTCACCATTTTCTATTTCTGTCAATTAGTACATTAAAAATAAAGTTAAGACAACAAAATGTAAGTATACAACTGTGGACCCCATTTTTTCATTTAACATTATTTTTTTCTATTACTAAGAAAAAATAAAGCAGAGCTTAGTCTTAAATAGGTACATCATATTTCCTCATTTGGGTATTTCCCTAACAGGGAATATTTACTTTGATGCCAATTTTCAACATTGGAAATAATTTTTTGTGGCCAATCTTAGTTTAAATTTCAGATTATCCTCTAAAGATAAATTTCTAGAAGGGGAAAATAAACACTGATCCTTTCAGGGTATACTTTTTTCAATCTTAACTTTGATTTTTCTTTCCCCAAAAAAGAGCAAATGGGAGTTGCAGTAAAAAAAAAAAAATATATATATATATATATGTATATAAATATATATATATATATATACATATATATATACACATACGAACATACATACCTTTCTATTGCCTTCATACATGTTCCAATTGTTCTGATTTCTTCAGGAACATCCATAAATTTTAGCTTGGAGCACTAATCTCATCTCCTAGTTGATATAGCTTCTCAAATTCTTTGATCATATTACTCAGCAATTCCCTATCACACCAGTTCTGTTCTTTACTGTCTCTAGGGCAGCTTTGAATTCTGCTATTGCGTTTTTAGCTTTTCTACATCCTTCTTAATCTTACGCCTTCCCTTTTCTTCTTACACCATTGTTATTTTCATCACAGCATGTTCTCTTCTTATGGCTTTTGCTCCCTTGTATGATGGCCATACTTCTTTTTATTAATGAGGATGCCAGTTTTATTTCTAAAGCTTTACTCCTTTCCATAGTAGTACATTATTTTCATAGGTCCACACTTCTGCTTAGTGTTGTGGATGTTACTCAATTTCCACTGCAGTTTCCCCCCACATTCCATCTGTTCAGAGAATAGAAGAGCTAGTGAGAATAGATTATCTCTTTGACCAGCTTCTGGACTAGGTTTTGGAGATCACAGGCTTCCAGAGTTTTGTGCAGTGAAGCCGTCCAACGTAGAATAGTATGTCTCTGCTTTGCCTCTGCAAAGACTTCATGACTCTGCCCACTCTGCTTTGGCTAGAGGATTTGCATGCCTATCTTTTCTTCAGGAGCCTTTTTCCATGCAAGCTACAGACGTGAAGTGGCACCCTGACCCTGGCAATTCTGCTCTTTGTTCATTTGTGTTTGATCCTATGTATTTCCATCCGAGTTTCCCAGGGCAATAACTGCACACTAAATAAAGCAGCCTCCTTAAGTAGGCCAATTGCCGTTTATTACCTTTCCTCCATCCCTCCCTTTCTCTCTTTTCTTTCAAACCTTTTTTTCTGTTCAGGCTTACATCTCTTCAAGCCCAGGAGGAATCTCGCCACAGACACTCAGAGCATAGGAGCTCAGAGAAGCGGGGCTCCGAGCGTAGGAGAGAGGAGCTGCGGGGCTCGGAGCCCCAGGGCTCGGAGCAGATGGGCGCGGACAGGTGGAGCGTAGACCAGCGGAAGGCAGAAGCGATATGCGATTATGAGAAACAGCTCCGAACGCTGAAGGACGAGATAGCTGTTCTGTCTGCTGAAAAATCTGTACTCCAAGGAAGGTCTGACAAATTCTCACAGATCTTTTCATTTAAGCTCCTTTTGTTGAGTTAGTGATAAAAGCCTGGCTTGGAAAAGGAAAAAAGAAAAAGAAAAAAGAAAAAAAAAATGATATCCTGAGCGCGAACCCCAATAATATGGAAAACTTTGAACCGTAGAGGGATTGTTTTCTCTAACTTCACCCTTCCATAGAGAAAATACCTCGTGGATTGACAATACTTGGGCACTAACTAATTTCGGACTGACATTGAAGCTTAAGGAATGAAACTAAGACGTGCCAAAGGAAGGTTCTTTGTCTTGTTACCAGATTTGAGCGCCTATAATGCAAAAGGCGGTACCCATGTTGAAAGACTGTTCCATGATGGGGGGAGGGTCCTGTTCTCTGAGTTCTAGGAGTTCTCTCGCCAGGATGACCAACTGTCATTTCACAGGGTATTGCCTTTTTTACATCTCACTTTGTTTGATGGAATGAGTAGGTAAGGGAATGTGAAATTCCCTTCTACTGATGGAGAGAACGTTAAGACAGGTCATTCAGACAGTGTTAAGTGAGGACAAAGTAGATTGTTTCTCTCTTTGGAGTTTCTGCATTTTCCTTGTTCTTTCTAACACTTCCCCTCTTCCCCCCACCCCCAGCCCCACAGTGTGCCCAGCTTCAGGCTATCAAAGCCACCCCTAACCCTGTTCTCCATTCCCCTAAATGTCACCTTAGGCTTTCATTTTGGGGAGTCACTCCATCAGTGTTGTGCGAGTGCCAGCTTGTACTGGCTCTGGGAACTGATTCTGTGCATTTCTACCTAACTCTGGTTTCAGCGATGTCACATTGATAGTTTGAAATTGGCTATGGTGAGAGTATTTGTTGCATCATGGAAACTGGCGAACACTATAAATGAGGGCTTTTTTTCCCTTTCCACCTTCGGAGAGTCTGCTTTGTACTGCCTTTTGCCCCACAGTTCCTTCTACAAAACTTCTCTTTTTGGTGGCCCATTCCCTTTGGACTAGCTAGTCTGATCATTTACTTTGTACTTGGTAGCAATATACGTTTCACTGACGGAATGCTTTTCGATTCACCAAGTACTTCCACATGTATTAGCTCACTTGATAACCTCCCCACCATCCCGAAATAGGGCACAAATTATGTAGGTGAAAATGGAGGACCTGCGGAGGAGAAAATGACTGCAAATGGTTCCATTGCTATGGAAGGGGAACACAGAATTTCTTTCTCATTGTTCAATCAGTGTTCATCTCATTTTATACCAGAAAGCTCAGTGATGTGTTAGTGGCCCAAGGTTGGGGTAAGAAATACTGAAAATCTGACTTTTTATTTAACTCTTGCTCTTGCTAGCTGTGTTACTCTAGGATAGCCTTCTTAGCATTTCTGAGCCTCAACTTCTTCATCTGTAAAAGGGCCAACTATCAATGCTAACCTTACCTGGCTGCTTGAAGGATAAATTGATGTGCTGAGTGAGTGAAAGTGTGTTATAAATTCTAATGCACCAGGCAAATATAGAGTATTGTTTTTTGTTTGTGGTCCTATTTGAGGCCTTATGGTGACACAGTGCCTCTCACAGGGAGCTGCTCTCCCTGTTCCCATGGCTTCTGGTTTATGGGGAGAGAAGCAGCCGAGTCTAGGAACAAGAGAGTGAAGGGAATCAGAGCGCTTCCCTGCCTGATTCCTGTTCACCAACAGGTCCGCCGGAATCCGGTCTCCGAGCCCTGACCCTCGCAGGCGCGGCCGCAGCCGCAGTCACAGCCGCAGCCGCAGTCACAGCCGCAGCCGCAGACGGTCCACCAGCCCCTCCACCGCGGTCGCGAAGGTCAGGAGCCCGTCTCCGAGTCGCGCCAAACTGTCCAGCGTGGCGCGCAAGGCCGCCCTGCTGTCCCGGTTCAGCGACGTCTATTCCCAGACCCGCCTGGATGCGCAGTGCCTGCTGCGGCGCTGCATCCACAACGCCGAGACGGTGCAGCGGATCATCTACATCGCGGCAGTGGTACGTGAGCCTAGCGCGCGCGCCGCTGCACTTCCGCGGTCCAAGGGCGCTGCGGCCAGGCAGTGCTTGGGTAAACTGAACAAGACGGCTTAAAAAAGACTTGGTAGGGCCTGAGGTCACTGAAGGAGGGTGGGTTTCCATCTGTCTCCTCCCTCCCTCCCTGCCTGCCTTCCATTACAGATATTTGCGATGAATTATTTTTCACACTCTATAACTATTCATATATGTTAATATCTATTTTGACCAGACATTTGTTGAAGCATCCATAAATGTAGGACTATCTCAGATGGGTATATACGAAGTTGATTCGCGCTGGATCTTCTATTGTAATATGGGTATATGTACGCACAATGGATATATTATTGCTAAGGGCTATCATTTGATTGGTTACCTTCTCTTCTTAGAAAAATCAAAAGGCTGTGATTGTGTTCACTCTTCTGTTTATTTAACTAAGAGGAGTCACTAGAACTGCTAACTACTTGAGTATGGCAAGATTAAAAAGTGCTCATATATAATCTCAAAATCCAAAGCAAATACATTTATTCTGTGGGTACCATACGGAGATACTAAGAGTCTGTAATGAGAACAGCTAAATATTAACAAACAAAACAAAATATTGGTGTGAGAGCGGAATTATCAGAATCTACCGGACTTTATCCTATATTTATTCATTTATATCGGGAGTCAGCAAACTGTGACCCCTGGGCCATATCTGGCCCTGATCTGTAATTCTAAGAGAAATACCACCCAAGAGCTAACATATACGAATGGTTTTACATTTTAAAGCGTTGTAAAAAAAAAAAAATGACAGAGACAATTATGTGACCGGCAAAGCCTAAAATATTTACTATCTGGCTTTTTACAGAAAAAAGAATTTATATCATTAAGAATTATTTAATTTATATATAATTTATATAAGAATCATGTACTGAGTTGGTTAAAGTTCTGTAATTGTAGAGGCTATATCTTTCATGCATAACTGAGTTTTCCCCATGCCTGCTATATTGCAAGCATTTAATAAATATTTGTTGAATTAATATATGCCAGGAAACATGTCAGACGCTTGATATGTGTCTATGTATGACGTGACCACTAGATTGATAATTTTCTCTTATTTCTTGACCAGTAGTATGATATTGCTGTGGGATCAAAGCATCAACTAGCATATTTCAAGTATTTATGTAACCACAGGTGATTTTATTTCCTTGAATGCCTGCATCGTCCTGCTCCTTGCAATCAGGATTACCAGAACAGTGGTCAACTGTCTTGAAATTAGTGAATATGGGTAGTCTTATATGTATTTATGTACTTTCCAAGATTTAGATATGTATTTTCTCCCAGATTAAAAGTAGTTTTGACCGCTGGATTTAGTTACCAGAAGTCCAATATGATGTTGAATTTTTGTTGGGCATTCTTTCTTCATTCCTTGCTTTGGACCTCTTTACCTCCCTCCTCCCACCAGATAAATTTGCTGTACTTTTATGTGCAGGAGGCGTTCCATGTAGCTAAAACGGCATTCAGACACTTTAAGATCCGTGTGAGGAAATCGCTGACATCGTCTTATGCAGGGTCCAACGGCTTTGAGGATGATGTCTTGGATTATATCGTTTGTCATCTTGATCTATATGATTCCCAAAGCAGTGTTAATGTAAGTGTTGGGTCTTTTATTGGGACTGGTTTGCTGCTGCTGCTGTTTATAATGAATACTAATAACTCAGAAATCCATCCAGCTTAGTGTCGCATCTATGTAATGGAAGAGCGGGAATGAGTATCCAATATATTTTGTAGAACCAGTCATTATTGGCTCTTTCTTTCTTAGACATATTATGAGGAAAATATTTTGAGCTTTCTAGTTTTATTCTTCAGACAGGCTCTTAAGATTGGAAGATAGAATACCATAGTGCTTAGGAGCAATGATTTCGGGAAAGATAGCTATGGGTTTGCATCCTGGTTCTGCCACTTACTAGCTGTGTGACCTTGCATTTATTTAACCTCTCTGTGCTTTAGTTTTCTAATCTTAAAATGGGAGCAACAATGGTCATGACCCCACAGAGTTTTTGAGAGGATTAAATGAAAGGAAGCAGGTAATTTGCTTAGCACAAGAGTTGGCACAGAGTAAACTCTCAATAAGAGCAAGCTATTATAATTATTATTATAGTTTATGAACAAGTCAGAGTCCTGTGTTGGCGATTATATAACTTGCTCAGAATAGAAAAATAAGGAAATAATAAATAAAAGCTACTAAGGGTTTTTGCTTTAGCTTTTTGTTTATGGAGACTTTCTTGGCCTTTAGTATGTCATTTGTTCTCTGTCATCTTTCCTCCTTCTCTGTTTCAGCACATGCACTTCTCTTCTAGTTTACCTTGTTTTCACTCACATGCTCTTTCCCCCTCCCAGCAGTCATAACGTCCTTAGGATTTTCAGTGTGTATTTCACAGGTTGGTAACAAGGTGATGCCATCTTTTTGTTTTTCAGGATGTGATCCGAGCCATGAATGTCAATCCCAAGATTTCATTCCCTCCTGAAGTTGATTTTCGCCTCCTCAGTAACTTCATCCAGGAGATATGTTGCATTGCGTTTGCAATGCAGACTTTAGACCCACCCCTCGACATTGCAGTTGGGGCCGATGGAGAAGTTTTTAATGATTGCAAGTAAGAGACATAGGAGCAGAAGCTAAGGGATTCTTTATAAATAAATTATCTTGTCTGTATTCTCTGGGAACAATTTAGGGAAAAGAGCTCTGGGTGGGGAAATCAACAGACATTACCTGATTTTCAGGCCCAGCCATATACTTCTCTGTACTACAGGGCAGGGCCCTCTTCTGGGGTCATTTTCCTTCTACGTCAAATGTGCTTCAGAGGTGATGTTATGATTTCCATTGAACATATTGGTCCTGGGGAGAACTAATGAGTACCTGGAGTCTGTTTGGAACTCTTTAAAATAAAAGTGCTAGGGAGGAGGTATGGGGATATATGTATAGCTGATTCACTTTGTTATAAAGCAGAAACTAACACACCATTATAAAGCAGTTGTACTCCAACAAAGATGTTAAAAAAAAGTGCTATAGAAATACAGACATATATTGCTTTTTATTGTTTAAAATTTTTTTCATTGAGGTAAAACTGACATATAAGATTGTATTAGTTTCACGTCTACAACAATAATGATTCTACATTTGTATATATTGTGAAATGATTATCACCATCAGTCACCATATATAGTTACAAAACTTTTTTTTCTTCCAATGAGAACTTTTAAGATCTATTCTCTAAGCAACTTTCAAATTTGCAATACAGTATTATTAACTATATTTTTAACACTTATACGTCTGCATAACATTTCTTTTGTAACCAGAAGTTTGTACCTTTTGACTTCCCTAACCCGTTTTGCCCCCATGTCCAGCAATCACTAATCTGTTTTCTGTATCTGTGAGCTTGGTTTTTGTTTGTTTGTTTGCTTTGGAGTCTACATATAAGTGAGACTGTATGGCATTTGTCTTTCTCTGTCTGACTTATTTCATAATGCCCTCGAGGTCCATCCATGTTGTCTCACTTGACAAGATTTCATTCTCTTTTCTTTAAATAGCAAAATAGTATCCCATTGTATAGATACCACAACTTTTTAAACCATTAATCCGTCAATGAACACTTAGATGTCCATCTTGGCTATTGTAAATAAAGCCGCAATGAACATGGGGGTGTATATATCTTTTCAAATTAGTGTTTAGTTTTCTTTGGATAAATACCTAGAAGTGGAACTGCTGGATCATATGGTAATTCTGTTTTTAATTGCTTTTTAAAATAAATCTATTTATTTATTTATTTTTGGCTGCTTTGGGTCTTCGCTGCTGCGGGCGGGCGGGCTTTCTCTAGTTGCAGTGAGCGGGGGCTAATGTTCGTTGCGGTGCACGGGCTTCTCATTACGGTGGCTTCTCTTGTTGCAGAGCATGGGCTCTAGGCACGCGGGCTTCAGTAGTTGCGGCACGCGGGCTCAGTAGCTGTGGCTCGCGGGCTTAGTAATTGTGGCTCACGGACTCTAGAGCGCAGGCTCAGCAGTTGTGGCGCACGGGCTTAGTTGCTCCGCAGCATGTGGGATCTTCCCGGACCAGGGCTCGAACCCGTGTTCCCTGCACCGGCAGGCAGATTCTTAACCACTGTGCCATCAGGGAAGTCCCCAGCATGAGAAATCTATAGGTTGCCTGTGGGACTTAGATGGTCTCTGTCTCTAGCATTTCCCTGAATTACAATTCTTGTAATCCTGAGAAGGAACAAGACTAGTCTGACATGACTTTTTTTTTTTTTTGTCAGTTTAAAAAAATTGAAGTATAATTGATTTACAGTATTGTGTTGGGGTGGCTCCATTGTGCAGTGATAGCACATTGCACTTCTACAATGCTGTGTTAATTTCTGCTCTACAGCAACGTGATTCAGTTACACATATGCATATCTCTATATACATTCTTTTTAAAATATTCTTTTTCATTATGGTTTATCATAGGATATTGTGTATAGTTCTCTGTGCTCTACAGTGGGACCTTGTTGTTTATCCATCTAAATATACTAGTTTGGGGCTTCCCTGGTGGCGCAGTGGTTGAGAGTCCGCCTGCCGATGCAGGGGACACGGGTTCGTGCCCCGGTCCGGGAGGATCCCACATGCCGTGGAGCGGCTGGGCCCGTGGGCCATGGCCGCTGAGCCTGCGCGTCCGGAGCCTGTGCTCCGCAACGGGAGAGGCCACAACAGTAAGAGGCCCACATACCGTAAAAAATAAATAAATAAATAAAATAAAATAAAAAATAAATAAATATACTAGTTTGCATCCGCTAACCCCAACCTTCCAGTCCATCCCTCCCACAACCCTTCCCCCACGGCAACCACCAGTCTGTTCTCTATGACATGACTTGTTTTTAGTGAGCCCATGTCGGGTCCTTGTTATCAGTGGTTCCTATTCTAGGAGCCCACAACTATCTCTTTAATAATAGAATCAGGATCCATATTTATCTAAGTGTGAGCAGAATAAAAGATGAGGATTTACACTGATGTCCGCTTCCCTCCCAGTTAGGTTACATAACTGCTTATCTTCTCTTTCTTGTTCTTTTGCGTGTTTAAAATAGGTACCGTCGAAGCTATGACTCCGATTTCACGGCTCCCTTGGTCTTCTATCACGTGTGGCCTGCTCTCATGGAGAATGACTGTGTCATTATGAAGGGAGAAGCTGTCACCAGGAGAGGGGCTTTTGTATGGTGCCCTTGCATAATGACAATTCAGCCCAAGTGTTTGATTCACAAGTTCGAGAACATTTATAAACCCAGAGATTCTATAAAAGAAGTTCATAAAGGGTTATTTGATAAGATTTCGTACAAAGGAGAGGAAAGGGACTGGCTGGGAAAGAACAGATTCTTTTCTTTGATTCTTCTTCATCATTTCCTGGCAGTCATTTCTTTGTTTATTGCTTTATTTACAAGATAGAACTGGTCCTATTTGCCTCCTCTGTCTTAGAAATATTATGCTATTATAAGGGCAAAGCCCCTTGAGCTCAACTTTTAGAGGCCCTCTACAGTTCTAAGCATTTAAAAGTGATCGATTAACTATCAGAAAACAATTGGCCCGATTTTTACTGATAGTTCTGTATTTTGGGATATGATGAATGTGTCGTGTTTTTCTCTCCTTGGTACGATGTGTAGGGAGGGGAGGGATGGAGAAAAAGAGGGCGGAGGAGGTGGGGAGAGAAGAGCCAATCAGTTTTGGAGGGTTGCTTCCTATATACATTGGCTGTAGAATGTTTTGAACATGTTAAATAATTGGACAGCCTTCAGAATGGAGTCTTAGATATGCAAGTGTGTAAGTGTGTGTGTTAAGGTGGGGAGAGGATGTTGGAACTGGTTGCTACGGGTGCTTGGATAGTCTATATTGTGCTCCCATTATGGAGTTTTACCCTGCCCTTCCTAGAAGTTAAGTGAATTCAGGAGAGGAGCTCCCAGGTCCAGAGCAAAGCCACCATCTGGGTGGTCTCAGTTCCTGTTCTCTTTGACCTGGAGGATAGGGGAAGTGCTTCATGGCAGCTTTTCACACATGAAGTGGAGAAGCGGAGTAGTGTATTTAAAAGAACTTAAGCTTAAACATCCCACTGTAGCATAAAGTATCTCAATGAAAATATTCTGTGCTGTAAGAGTTGAGCCCATAGAAACTGGGTTGCGTTGACTTGGCAATCGCACGTGCTCTACAATGAATGAACTCATAAAACGTGCTTCTTTGCCCTTACAACAATTACCCTCTGTTCAGGAACTCTTGTAAACTGTCTGCAGTGTAATTTGGAGGGGAGGGAGAGGAAATAGCCACTATTCTTATGTTCTCCATCAAATATCAAATTGCCTTTAACTTCCTTCTTCTCTCCCCTCCAGTGTGTCACCAATATTCACCCAAGCTTAGACTCCTAAAACAAAGAAAATGCCCTAAAAGCAAGAACCTGGGAAAGGGTTGAATGACGGGAATTGATGAGAAGACTTTGACTAGTAAAATCTCATTATAGGAAATAAAATTTTCTTTTTGTTCATTAACTTAGTTGGACAGTAGGTGGGCCACAGTAGTGATTCATTCACTCACTTATTCATTAATTCATTTTATTCAATAGTTATTTATGACCCAAGCTCTGTGTTTAGGCGCTGGGGATTCAGCAACGAACAAAACAAACACAAATTCCTGACCAGATGGAGCTTACGTTCTCCAACACTTGCAAACTTGAATGTAATTTCTAACAGTTTACTCATCAAAACAAAGTTCCCCTAGCATCATGAATTTGAATATCCCAAAGTTCATTGTAATGGGATTTTATTTGAGAAGTACCCTAGAGCTACTGTCAAATATTGGGCAGCTATAGCAAATGAGTGTACTTATACTGGCGACCAGTAACGGGCAAGTGTAATCATATCAGGAAAACCTCTTGTTCGTTCTATGGGATATGAGTATTGTTTTAAGCCACCTGGGCTTTCACAAACTATTGACTATTTTTCTCTTTCTCTTTTTCTAGTGGAATTCAGTGCGATCTCTAAGTCGATGTCGAAGCAGGAGTTTAAGTCCCATCTGCCCTCGTAGCCGTGTTAGTTTAAGCACGGTATGTATCTGTCTAATCATTTTTACACAAAATCATCTTATGGTTGACGGGTTTTTTTGTCCACAGTCACCTATAAAAGAGGCGAGGATAAGTTTGTAGGTAGAAAGAGAACCTACTACAATCACCCCAGATGGATTTTTATACTACCTTGGCTAAGGAATTTATCAGTCTAGAAAGAAGGAAGTAGAAGTAGTTTTTTTCCATTAGTTGAAAGAATAATAGACTTTAGTTATTTCATGTTTTATTTTTATCTTTAAATGAAAATGGGCTATTAGCTATGAGTGTCCTGAGCAGAGACTAGGACATCTTAGTCAACTGATCTCTGCACACATCAGTCTCTGGTATCTCTAGAACTTCTTGTATGAGTTTGGAGAAATTGCTCAAATGGTCTGGATTTTAATCCTGTATAAAGGGCATTGCAGGTCTTAATTTTCCTCCAAACTTCAAAGTAGGAAGAATTAAGATTAGTCTCTGTGTATTCATTCTTAGGATTACTAACACATATATCAAAGAAAAAAATAACAGCAAAAACATCTCTGAAAACTGTGGTTATAATATCCCTAAAAACTAACATTATTATGATTCACCACTGTTCATTCATTCAACACATAATATTTAGTCAATGCCTTTTGAATAGAGATCTAGACCAAGACATGTTAAGATACCAGATAGGCTAACAATTTGCTGCTCCTCCAAATAAAAATTCTTTAAATATTTGTTCAAACTTGTTTTAGGGAGAGTGGTAGAGAAGGCAACTTCTCTGAAATTATCTCTAGCGATGCAACTCTAGCCCTAGACTTCTAAACCCCTCTCAACAAAACATTATGTTTGATAACATTCTTTTTTTTTTTTTTATAAATTTATTTATTTTTGGCTGCATTGTGTCTTCGTTGCTGCATGCGGGCTTTCTCTAGTTGGGACAAGCAGGGGCTACTCTTCGTTGCAGTGCACAGGCTTCTCATTGCAGTGGCTTCCCTTGTTGTGGAGCACGGGCTCTAGGCATGCGGGCTTCAGTAGTTGTAGCACACGGGCTCAGTAGTTGTGGCTCGTGGACTCTAGAGTGCAGGCTCAGTAGTTGTAGCACACGGGCCTAGTTGCTCTGTAGCATGTGGGATCTTCCTGGACCAGGGCTCGAACCCGTGTCCCCTGCATTGGCAGGCGGATTCTTAACCACTGTGCCACCAGGGAAGCCCTGATAATGTTCTTATCAAACATTTTTTCCGTTATCGGATGGATGCTAGTGTGTATGTGTGTGTGGGCGATACAGAAATGACTAAAACATGGTTTCCTCCCTGAATGTGTTTCAATATAGGAAGATCAGTATGATTTCAACAAAGTAACTGAATGTTACAGCTGTCGGAGGAGGTAGAGATTCCCTCTGGCTTTAGTTCACGGTGGAGTTGTTATGTGATCTGGCAGAATTTTTGTGGGCTGGGAAACTGGGGACGACTATCCCCATGAAAGAAATGGCCTGAGAATGGAAAGCCATGTGTCAGACACAGTTCTTTAGCTCTTGCTGATTTTAATATAACTTAATTATCCTTATTGCCAAATAGGTATTCACAGTAGGAAAAAGCGAAAGGACAGTACATTTAATGGGCTGATAAATGAAAAAGACATATTATGAGTTTTATCCTGGAAGAATCACAATGCTCATTCTAAGAGGAAGTGTTCTGTCAGAAGAAAGAGCCATATTAGACACCTGTTGCACTCACAGCCGTGGCAAGTTTTAACTCTGGACCATCACTGGAAAGCTTAGCAATGGGCAATGTCCCTCTGGAATAAGTACCTGTATATGTTTGAACCCATCCTCTCTTTTTCCTACTTTGTGCCCAGGGAGGGCAAACTTAAGCTTTTGATAGACTAAAGTAGATGCTCAAAGGTGAAGCTGCTGCCCAAATCCTGTCCCTTTCCAGCATCATCTCTTTACGACGAGCTCGGTACAAACTTTTTTTTTTTTTTCCGGTACGCGGGCCTCTCACTGTTGTGGCCTCTCCCGTTGCGGAGCACAGGCTCCGGACGCGCAGACTCAGCGGCCATGGCTCACGGTCCTAGCCGCTCCGCGGCACGCGGGATCCTCCCGGACCGGGGCACGAACCCGTGTCCCCTGCATCGGCAGGCGGACTCTCAACCACTAAGCCACCAGGGAAGCCCCCGGTACAAACATTTTTGGTTAATCTGGTTGACTTGTTTGAGACCTCATATCCAGAACAGCTTCCATCTTTGTTAATGTCTATTTATCTAAAGTGCTTGAAAGCTCACAGCAAGAATGATAATTGTGGTCAGTTATTTCCGAGCCATCGCAGGCTTGTAGGTATGGGAGTAGTTTTCCTCAGTGAAAGCAAAGGTGAGATTTGAAAAATGGCTCTTTTCTGGCTTCCCAGTGACCCTCCTTAATAGGACAGCATTTTGGACACATGACATAATTCATATAAAGGATGTGCCAGAGAGTATTGGGTCATTTTAGCTTTCATTAATAATAATAATAAGTATTTTCTGGAAAGCATAGACTTCAGTATGGCCAGTGAGCATCCAGTCTCAAAGTGTTTAGCAACCACTAAAAACAACCTCAGCAACAAAAATCAATAAACAACTAGGCCACGGAGCTCAGCTTTTAGTTAATAATATAATTTAAGCTCAGGTGAGTGTCCATTTACTTCAGGAAGTGTAAAAGGAATCACAGTGCTCAACCTTAGGGGGAAACCATCATAGTTCTAAACTGCTTCAGATAAACTCTTAGGTGGTCTTAGGAAAAAAACATCAAAAGGATTCTTTCTTTGAGCTCCATCTACTGTGTCATTCGCACTACATTTTTATATTTTCCAGATATCTCGAAGCCGGAGTCCTTCTCCAATAAGGTGTGGATTGCCAAGTAAGTCGGATGGTCTAGATGGAACAAAGTTTCTGCTTTTTATTGTTGCTTTTCGAGCTCAGCATCGTGCAGCAAAGTGAATGTTTTGCTCCTTGGAGAACATTTCTCACCTCCACTTCACACCTTTTATTTCTGGGCCTTCTTGCGGATGGTACCACAGCAGGTGCTGTGGGTGACACCGGAAGAGGCTCTCATGGAGAGATTTGATTGATGTAAACTTAGATTAACCATCCACCTTTCTTTTAGGTCTTCCCAAAAGAAAGTCTAAGAAATGGACCATAATAATGAACCGTTTACTTTTCTCCCTAGGGTTTTAAAACCACCAGCCATGTTCCTCTGCCCAGGACGTCTGCAACGGCCAACTTACCCAGTGCCTCCACCTGCCTGCTGTCTGCCTCAGACCTCACTAAAATAATGTGAAAAGGCAATTCTGTGTATCACTTCACACAGAGAGTTAAATGTTTTGGCTTAGCGCATTTGTACAGATATACAGCATTTTATTTTATTTTATAGATACAGATTCCATTAATTTGATAAAAAACAATTGCCTAGGGCTTCCCTGGTGGCACAGTGGTTGAGAGTCCTCCTGCCGATGCGGGGGACACGGGTTCGTGCCCCGGTCCGGGAGGATCCCACATGCCGCGGAGCGGCTGGGCCCGTGAACCATGGCCGCTGGGCCTATGCGTCCGGAGCCTGTGCTCCGCAATGGGAGAGGCCACAACAGTGAAAGGCCCACGTACAGCAAAAAACAAAAAAACAACAAAAAAACACAATTGCCTAGGTATTTAGGATCATATTCATTTGAAGCAAAGTCCATTACACAGGTTCAGGATTCTCATCCTGAAATACGAGGCTCTTTTATAGCAACTACAAGAACTAAAGTGGAAAATCTTTACCGTGCTGAGTCCAAAAGACAAGAGGAGTCATTTCAGTTTATAAACTGATCATAAATATTATAATTGCTGGTTTTAGCTTTAACTGGAAAACAATCTGGGGTGTTTTAATTTTCTTTGGGGGTTTGGAAGACAGCCCTAGTCTCAGGTTGGGGAACTTATAGCATAGCAGTGACTTCAGGCTAAAGGTAGGTGATGATGATTTAGGAGAATATAGTTCATTGGCCTGCTTCTCTTTTCTTACTGTGAAGTGCCCAGTGTGGCTGAGTTGAGCACTGTTTGTTGAAGCTACTTACTTGAGAGAACTCTCTTGCTTCATAAATGCTGAGCTGTGATTTGGATAGAAGCCAGTTTGGAGATAAATGTTAATTACCTTGTGTTTCTCTCCCGGGAATATTTCGGGCAGTTTTTTTTTTTTTTTTTTTTGCGGTACGCGGGCCTCTCACTGTTGTGGCCTCTCCCGCTGCGGAGCACAGGCTTCGGACGCGCAGGCCCAGCGGCCATGGCTCACGGGCCCAGCCGCTCCGCGGCATGTGGGATCTTCCCGGACCGGGGCACGAACCCGTGTCCCCTGCATCGGCAGGCGGACTCTCAACCACTGCGCCACCAGGGAAGCCCCGGGCAGTTTTAATGTACGTGTGAAATATAAAAGCTTCCTGGGACACACCCTTTACCTATTCCACCTGGTTGTTTACAAACTCAGACCGCGTAAGAACTCCATCTGACTAAAAACACTTAAACTCAAGGCTAAAAGCTAAGGGTACCATTTATGGATTTTAAATTGAATGTCTACCCCTTGACTTCTTCACTGTGAAGTACTGTTGAAAAAGTTCACATTCAAGATTATAATGGAATGTTGCTTTCTCAAGATGAATACTGTTCTTTCTGTTTTTGTTTTTTTTTTTAATTCTTTTCACTTTAATGCTGGTTTTAAACACAAGCTTTGCAAATGACAGCTTTTGCTGTGTGCCTTTTAGAGAGAAGCGCTGAACTGGTCACAACTCAGTTTGTGTAATCTCAGCACCAGGACCAGCACCTGGGGCTTTTTAGGTGAAAACAAACAAACCAAAAACCCCGCAAAAAAACGAAAAAAAATCTTCTCTAAAGCATCTTGCCTCTTGTGCTGGGACACAGGGACGGGGAGAGACCTCCCCAGTCTCCACCCTTTGGGTCTAATGGTCACCAACGCATTCTGAAGCGTGAACTTAATTGTTCTCCCTCTGCGTTTATGTAGTCATCACTTTGAGGCAGGGCCGCGTGCTGGAAGGAGAACCCAGTGCCCAGGTAACTCCAGTTCTGACTTGGTCATCAGCTTGCTTGGTGGCCTTAAGCAAGTTACTGTGTCTCTCTGAGCCTCAGTTTCACTGCATAGCGAGGGTGGATGGGATCAGTGGTTCTCTCAACCCTCCCAGACTCACGCCCTCTTTCATAACAAATATTTTATTTTGGCTATTCTGAAATGATGTTCAAAGTTAATATGATTTATAGGCATATATACTTTTAAACAACGAATATAGTACTTGAACTGTAATATAAATCGGAAAAAAGGAAAGCAGTTTTTAATAAAATAGAATGTATTTCAACAAAAAAGCTTGGGTATGACTATCCCGGAAGATAAAGTCATCAGACGCTTATGCCTTTATGTAGAATTACTAGCTACAAGTGCAGATCCATGTGCGTTGTACTGGCAATATCATAAACACTAATGTCATGGGTTTTCTGAAATGGTGAAAAACTCTTGGTAAAGTTTTGAACAGAAACTTACAGCTGTGCCTTAATTTACATAGTAAATACATTCCTGGAGAAGCTGGTGTATATTAAAACCATAGAATGTGTTATATGTGTTATATGTTAAAAGGTCTTTTCTAAAATCTCACTAAATAATGAGAATGCCTACATCTCAGAATTTTTTAGGAGTGAAATATGGGAATGCATCTGATTGGGAAAAAGGTCACATGTACTCAGTTTATTTGCTTTGTACCCTGTCTGGACACTTGCCATTTCTCAAGTCTCTGATTTGATCCGTAATTGCACAGGCCATGGCAGTTAGTCTAGACTAATTCTTGGAAAGGATCCACAAAACCAAGGGAGGCTGACCTCTACTCATTTCATCAGGGTGTGCACCTTAACCTTGGTGACTTTGACGAGTGATAAACTCTTTCTTTGTAACCTGGATACATGTTAGTTTTTGTATTATCAGTTTAACATCTAATCATGAAATCAAGAAAAAAAGTGCTTCTGTACTTGTAGGTTCTTTGCAATGAACTGCTTTCCTTGCAGATTCTCCTCACCCATCTCCATTTTCTGAGGTCTGAACCAGGGCCACAAATTCCCTCAATAAATATCAATGGTGCCTCTGCTCTAGGGTTGACTCCATGATGCTGTGATTCCGAGCTGCAACTTAATTATCAGCTTCAGTTTATTTTATTCACAATTCATTGTCTTTATATTCAAGACACTCTCTGAGGAGTTCTATACTGTTTTTATGTACATTATTTCAGTTTCTCCCCACGAGAAATCCAGGTTGTCTTCAGTGTAAAATAGGTTAGGAACCTGTTCCTCCAATACACCATGTGGTCTTCTTCCAAGCCTTTTTATTTCAGAATAATATTCTCTCCTGTTGTCTTTTGTTCCTCCATGGCCTATAGCATCAGTTCTTTTGTTTATTGGTTTGTTCATTCATTCATTCATTCATACATTCACAAGTTCAATGAGCACCTCCTGTGTGCTAGACATTCATTCATTCATTCATTCATACATTCACAAGTTCATCGAGCACCTCCCGTGTGCTAGATACCGTATGTACTGCTAGGGATGTAGTGATGGACACGGTTCGGGCTCTCCTGGAGCTTAATGTCATGTCCAGTTGCATTCCTTTGTGTTTTTCCTGTCATAGAGAGCGTATATGATGGAAGAAAGAAAAAAAAAATACAGCCAGTAGAGCAAATTTAAAAGAGAGAGTGCCACATATCAATTGAAGAATTAATTTGGGGGGCAAATACCTATATATAAGAAAGTTATGCAAGACAATGGGAGAAATATGGTGAACTCCACAAAAGAATGTAACTCAGTTATGTCATCCACAGGTGAATTACTCAGTCTTTTTACAAGTATCTACTGAAACTATAATCCTAAGATCATCATCAACCATAAAATGAGTGCGGGGGGAGAGGCCCAGAGATCCAGCTAATACTTCCAATTACCGCAGCTCTGTCCTCCACCTGCCATATTCCTAAGAAATGGCAAGTTGCAGAGCATTAGAATTCACTTTTAGGCACCTGCAAATCCTTCACAAGGCAGATTGCTGCCAATAGTGTTCTATAAAGTTTGGGTTGAATGGAAGACTTCTTAGTAGTATGACTTTGAATAATATCATACCTATAGTTAAGGGTAATGTGTTATGGAGATTTTAAGAAGCTAGCATTCCAAACTGCATTAGGTCATTGAAATGTGAGCCCAGGAACCATACGGGTAAGTGACATTCCGCACATGCCATTTAAATACCAAAACGGTGAAGGCTGTTGGCCTTAATACATTGAGTGAATAGGGGCATCGAAAATGAAGCAGGAACTAATTTTCTTTCAAATGCAGTGTGATGCGATAATTTCTTGCTTAAAAAATTGACCCCCATGGGCTTCCCTGGTGGTGCAGTGGTTGAGAGTCTGCCTGCCGATGCAGGGGACACGGGTTCGTGCCCCGGTCCGGGAAGATCCCACATGGCGCGGAGTGGCTGGGCCCGTGAGCCATGGCCGCTGAGCCTGCGCGTCCGAAGCCTGTGCTCCGCAACGGGAGAGGCCACAACAGTGAGAGGCCCGCGTACCGAAAAAAAATAAAAAAATAAAAAATAAAAATTGCCCCCTGGGTGCCAGCATGAACATCATACTTTCCATAGTATTACTGGCAATTAGTGTATCAAAACCAGGCAGCCAACAAACACATGGAAGGATGCTCAACACCACTAATCATTAGAGAAATGAAAATCAAAACTACAATTAGATATCACCTCACACCAGTCAGAATGGCCATCATCAAAAAAATCTACAAACAATAAATGCTGGAGAGGACGTGGAGAAAAGGGAACCCTCTTGCACTGTTGGTGGGAATGTAAATGGATACAGCCACTATGCAAAACGGTATGGAGGTTCCTTAAAAAACTAAAAATAGAACTACCATATGACTCAGAAATCCCACTATTGGGCATATACCTTGAGAAAACCATAATTCAAAAAGAGTCATGTACCACAATGTTCATTGCAGCACTATTTACAATAGCCAGGACATGGAAGCAACCTAAGTGTCCATCAACAGATGAATGGATAAAGAAGATGTGGCACATATATACAATGGAATATTACTCAGCCATAAAAAGAAATGAAATTGAGTTATTCGTAGTGAGGTGGATGGACCTAGAGACTGTCATACAGAGTGAAGTAAGTCAGAAAGAGAAAAACAAATACCATATGCTAACACATATATATGGAATCTAAAAAAAAAAAAAAGGTTCTGAAGAACTTAGGGTCAGGACAGGAATAAAGACGCAGACGTAGAGAATGGACTTAAGGATACGGGGAGGGGGAAGGGTAAGCTGGGACGAAGTGAGAGAGTGGCATGGACATATATACACTACCAAATGTAAAATAGATAACTAGTGGGAAGCAGCCACATAGCACAGGGAGATCAGCTCGGTGCTTTGTGTCCATCTAGAAGGGTGGGATAGGGAGGGTGGGAGGGAGACGCAAGAGGGAGGGGATATGGGGATATGTGTATACGTATATCGGATTCACTTTGTTATAAAGCAGAAACTAACACACCATTGTAAAGCAATTATACTCCAATAAAGATGTAAAAAACCCAAAAAACAAACAAAAAAACCAGGCAGGTAACTCTATTTGTTATTGGGTGAACAACAAAAAATATGATAAATGGGCATGTTATAGCTTTATTTCAATATAGTTTAAGCCATAATTTTAGGATACAACCAAAATAATGTCTTGAAATGTGATGTGATATATATTTTGGAAAAGGTAGTAATCGGATAATTGTCAGAAGCTCTTGAATGCCATTTGATGAATTGGACCCTTTCACAATTAATTTCTGATGTTGGGATGCTGGGCAGATGTGGCATTATACACCCCTCCTACTTGCTTCTATCTTAGACCAGGGAACAAAGGTCAGAGCTGCATCTTCAGAATAACAGACTTTAGGATTGGCCTGGCTCTGTGGGTCACAAAGTTGAAATGAGAATGGAAACAGTTATTCGTTCATTCATCATTGATTCATTTAGGAAGCATTTGTCTATGCTTTTTTTTAAAAAAATTTATTTATTTTTGGCTGCATTGGGTCTCCGTTGCTGCATGCGGGCTTTCTCTAGTTGCAGTGAGCAGGGGCTACTCTTCTTTGTTGCGCGTGGGCTTCTCATTGCGGTGGCTTCTCTGGTTGCGGAGCATGGGCTCTAAGTATGTGGGCTTCAGTAGTCGTGCTTAGTTGCTCCATGGCACGTGGGATCTTCCCAGACTATGGACTGAACCCATGTCCCCAGCATTGGCAAGCGGATTCTTAACCACTGCGCCACCAGGGAAGTCCCTTGATGTGTGTTAAATGATGTTCCAGTCATGGTGTTAGGAGGTTTTGGAGTCTTTTCAAGAAGTCATATGGATGGAGAGGGAGATGAAGGACTATTAGGGCCTTTAGCATGTGATTAGGGTTGGCAGGATATATAATGGAATTTTACCCTTTGAATGGGATGGTCAAGGGAATGAAAACCAAGTTACACCTATTACACTCTTGCGTTTGGCACCAGTAGAGTTTTACTAGGCAGGAATCTGTGTTTCCAGAAGGCGGCTTCATCTTAGAAATGGTTGCTTTAGACTGGATATTTGTGTCCCCGCAAAATCCATATGTTGAAACCTAAACCCCAATGTGATGGTGTTTGGAAATGGGGGCTTTGGAAGGTGATTAGGTCATGAAGGTGGAGCCTTCATGAATGTGATTAGTGCCTTTATAAAAGAGACCCCCTCGAGCTCCCTCAGCCCTTCTGCCATGTAAGGACACAGCAAGAAGATGACCGTCTATGAACCCAAAAGCAGGTTCTCACCAGACATTGAAGCTGCTGACACCTTGATTTTCGACAACCCAGCCTCCAGAACTGTGAGAAATAAATGTTGAGTAAGCTCCCACTCTATGCTATTTTTGTTATGGCAGCCTGAACAGACTAAGATAATGGTTATCTTTATCTAAGACCCGTTTGTATCCATTCTATCCTGTTGTTTATGACAACTCTCTGCTGCATATCACTGGCCTGGATGTGATGTCACTGATTTCTGACCTTTCTTGGTTTGATTTGAAATTGCCTAACTGAAAATAAAAAGGGTTGGGGGTGGATGGAGGAAAAATAAAAGAAAAATTTTCAGGTTTTCTTTCATTGGAAAAATAAATTTCTTCTGATGTTAAGAAGAGTGATGGCATCCTTTAATACATACACTTCATATTGATAATTTGACAGAAAGCTTAAGATGTTTCTCAGAATAGCCTTTGCAGAATACAAGTAACTAGTACTTAATCCAACATTTTTTATGTGCCAGATGTTGTGCTACGCATTATTAAACCCATTTTACAGATGGGGAAGCTAAGGTTAAGTTATTAAGTAACCTGACCCAGGTCACGAAGCACGTAAATATTGGAGCAAAAGTTCAACCCAGGTTTTCTGATGTTGAGCCCCACCCTCTTCTCCCTGATTCTACAGAATGTTAATAAGATGTGAACTGAAAAAATGTGTCCTGTGGCCAACTAAGTTTGGAAAATAACGTGTTAAATGTGATTCGAACAAATCTCTATAGGACTTCAGAGCCTTTAATCTACTGTTTGTGGGGAACTTCAAAGAGAATGTCATGTGCAGACTCTCCAAATTTATTTTGCCATGGAAACCTTTTTTTTCATGGAATTCTTGAAGAAGTACGGTTCTAGAAGACCTGTTTCAGGAAATTCTTCCTAAGACCTATTGGTTTTCTAGAATTACAGATGCTGCTCACCACTGGGAGTTAGATTTTATGAACTTTTACAAGTGAACGAAGAATTCTGACTCTGATAAACAGACTTTTCACTCAATAAATTCATTATGGAATAAAAGGCTCAAAATGGAAATCTCTTATTTATCCCTATTCTTTATACTTCTGCTTATCTTTCCCTTTTGCCTTATTTTCTTCACCCTTCTATCAAGTGTGTCATAAAATTCCCTTGAACCCAGTATTTATGTCAGTGTTGCTTTTCCAGCATTCATGTTTCTCCTTCAGTCCCTCACATGTTATGCCTTTGCATCTTTACTTCTATTTTCTCTTTCTTATTCTCTTCTGCTTTATCAGGGTTTTGTTTTCCTAGTTAGTCTCTCTAATGTAAATCTATTTACATTTCTTAAAAACAGGTACCTAACCTTTAATGTAATTATGAATCAGTGAAAGAGACAAATGGATATTATTCAAAATTAGAACCCACTGAATAGCATTCCCTATAAAGATGAATTTGTATCCTGATTCATATAATGCATGCATTTTATAAAATTTTAAAATAACTATTTTCTAAACTTTTGCATATTTGGATTATTAAAAATGACAATTCTTAACTTATGTGTAACTTCCAATAAGTCTGAGTTGTGATTATACTTACATCTTAAGTCACTTCAATAAAAATGTTGATTAATATTTCCCCAATTTGTTTGATGATGAAAATCACTTGGCATATTTATCAAAGATAGATTCTTGGACTCTACTCCAAGCATACTGAATCAGAATCTCCAGGGGCATCTGTATTTTTAACATTGGCAGACAAGTTTGAAAAGCACTGCCCTCGATCTGGATTTAATGACTCACCAGCAGAATATTGCAGAAGTAATTTATTGCATGTATTATGCTGTCCTTAAATTTCTAAATGGAAAATAATATATTAATTTAAAAGCCTCTGAGAATATTATTTGCCCTACTCCAGTAATAGGTAAGTTACTGAAAATTTAGTATATGTATTCTTGATCTGTGTACATACATGTAAAAAGATTGCTATATAATTAGATTTTCAATAAAAGAAAGAGGAGGACAAAAAAGAATAGAAATTTTATTTTTCTTCCCTAGAGGTTAAAAAATGTCCTTCCTTGTGTTTCGTATTTGGATAGCCTCTTTGTTGAGCTGTCGGAATGTGTATTTCATAAGTCATTCCCTTCTACCTGTTAGAAACACAGTTTCTAAACTGTGTTAGAAACACAGAATAACGAGTCCCCATTGGCCACAGTTTGCCTACTCGTGGTTGTCTGCCAAATGGAGCTTGTCACCTGGATGATTCAGACTTTGGAACAGTTTTATGATTATTCACATGAATCTCTAGAGAAAATCTAAAATAGAGTGAAACTGACATCCAAATATTAGACCTCACAGGTGGCCCACCTCAACTGGAATTTTCCCAAATATTAAATAGAGGAGAGACATTTGGCTTTTTCTGTTTACTCACCAAATGTTCCAAAGAGAAGATTGGAAATGAACCTGTTTCAGTTTCTATTCGTAAAATCTAAAGCACTTTTTCTGTTTTCAGAGCGCAATATAATCTCTCATCACTAGTGTCTTAGTGTTGAAAATTAGGTTCTCAAAAGCTCCAAGAAAGAAATATTGATACAGAGGGGCTAAATGTAACTTCAAATTGAATATGCCAGTATTTGAAATACATGGTGCTTTTGTGGAAATAATGATAGATTTTAAAATTTTTTCTTAATGTTTTCCTTGTTTGGTTCAGCTTTTCTTCATTGAATAGCTAGAACTGGCCTTGTAAAACAAAACATCACTGATTATTGGAAATAAAAGTTGCAAAATTTGGGGGGGGGGCAGGGTAATCCCTTTGTCCTTAACCAATTTGATGCACAATTAAAGGAAATTGTGGGACATAAATCAATTCAAATCTTGAGGTCTCTTTAGTTCACGTAGGCCTGGGACATGTATGAACAGCCACCAGATGGCAATGTTGCTTAAGAAATAGGCTACTCTCCCTCAGTACTAAGACTCAAACTGGGAAATAGCAATTCCGTAGGTAAAATCTATAACAATGACCAGTTTTACTGCTCTCCATAAATTTAGAGAATAAGTTAAATTGATGGAGGATGGCCATGCATAAAATACAAAAAGTGTGATAGAAAATGTGAAGTGTTAAATGGCTATCATTATACCTAATAAAGTATTTATGTATTTGATCCCCAAGGCCTGGGAAGAAATTCCTCTGCTAAAGCAAAGCTTTCTGTGTGTTAAGTTTTAAATTTCCTTATGCAGCCTACCACCACCATCTTGTTAACTTGGAGTTCTTAATGAGGCATGATTCAATTTGTTAATAAATATTTTGAATATAATTCTTTGCTTTTAAACATGGAATAGGAGAAACTGAAGGTTTAATCATCCTTGAAGGTTTCCAAACTTTTTCAGATTGTTAGCTTTTCCCATGGTCCAAACTCCCCAGGTCTGTCCCGAGCAGGGAGGTCAGTTTTAGAGACCCTTAGGGTTATTCCAAGCAAATATTTCAGTTTTCACCTGGAAGATGGAGTAATATTGCTGAGAAACTCTCTTAAGAAATTATAGGGACTCACAAGAATAATATGGGAGCGTTTGAAAAAGGTCACAAATGAAAGGAAGAAAACTCTATAGCATTAATTAAAACTATTTACTTAAAAAATAAATTTTGAAGAAGCAGAAATGTTTCCTGTCAAACATGTAGATTTCCAGGATGGAGGGTGGGAGGAGATAAATTAGGAGTTTGGGATTAACATATACATACTACTACATATAAAATAAACCAGGACCTACTGTATAGCACAGGGAACTATACTCAATATCTTGTAATAATTTATAGTGGAAAAGAATCCGAAAAAGAATATATATGCATAACTGAATCACCTTGCTGTATACTTGAAACTAACACAACACTGTAAATTAACTATACTTCAGTTTAAAAATGTAGATTTGCATTTTGGCTTCTCTAGACGTGATTTGGTATTTTTTTTCTATTTTATTTTTTAACATAATTTTTTCTGAGAGCATTGATCTTAAAATTTATGTCTTTAAGGTCAGTGAATTTATCAGTTAAATATTCCTTCTGCCAATGACCACACACCTAAGTTTAAGTGAAAATTCTAGTCTCCAAACAAAATTTTACAAAGGATTTTATACATCCCCCTCCTTCACTGAGGCTTTAATCCAGGTCTTTAGGCTCTGTATCACCTGGGTCAGACTTTTGGGTGAGGGGATCAAATCCCCAATTTTTCCACTATCCTCAGAGATATAACAGTTTCAGGATATTGTCACTGATGGCTGGGAAAGGAAACTCTTCCTTGGTGTGCGTTTATTATCAATAACAAGGATGCTGTTAATTGATGCTACAAGCCATCAGGAAGCAAAGAGCTTATTTGTATTTAGTTTTAACAACAGAGCATCCATCTACTTAGTATTTACTTTTAATAAATAGACATTGTGCATGGTCCCAAGAGGACAGAAGTCACTGTGGGTAAGGTACCTATCTCTCTTAAACCAGAATAGTGTAATAGTGACTTTGCCCCAGAGTCAATCCAGGAAATGGAAAGGAAAAGTTCTGAGTGTTAAAGATATAAGGAAAAGGGGTTAGGATTAAAGAAGAAGTTGAAGGGGGTCTGTTTCCAAGGACATCTCTTTGTTACTAGTTTTGCTTCTGGAGCTGTGTCTATCAAGAAGTCGAGGAGAGGTGAAAACAGGATGTCCGCGTTCAGTGGTGCAGATTTTGCTTTTCCCAACCCCAGGGAGCTCCTCTCACTTGGATCACTGCTATTCAAAGTGCCAATCAACAAGGAGCTGGGACCTGATTGTAAATCAATGAACTGCTTCCTTTGTTGAGAAAGTTTTGCTATGGGGAAAAAAAAAAAAAAAAGCTGCACTAAACAGCATGCTTAGGGATAGAGTTGATTTAAATTCTGATGCAAGCTCCTTATTTAATGGTGGACCTAAAATCAATAGCTTGTGGGCTGATAGCAGTCCTGAGCAGCACCGATTAGACTCTGATGAGAGCAGTGTTCCCTAGAATTGTGCATTGCCCAACAGTGAACCTTATCCAGCAAACTTGCATAAGAGAAAGTGGCTCTAGTATTGGTTTAGTAGCGTCTTCAAAGTTCCTGGAAGGCCTCATATAGAAGAGATTATCAGAACCATTTTTGCTGTTCCCCTGCTGAGGGGAAATAAACCATATTCTTCAAACGGGGCTTCTCCCTTTCTTCTGAGATGCTTTAGGAAGAGAAGTATGCACAGGATCTGGACTAGGGTGAGGCAAGCCGTTGCACTGGGTACCAAAAACTCAGTAATAAAATAACATTTTAATGCAATATTAAAAAAAAGTCAAAGTTAATGAAAAAAATCCATGACGAACAAAGTACTTGCACTTTAAATAAAGATAGGGATGATATTGATAATACATTCTTTTGAATTCTGAATGCATGCTTTGAATTGTCTGCAGATTAATTCAATATGGCTAGTATCTCTGGGCTTTGATGAGAGAATCTCATTGTGATCTGTATCTGTTCAAGAAATCAGTTTGGAAACAAAACAAGACCAAAAGTAACAGGTCTCTTGGAACACGTGAAACTGCATTTATCAGCAACTTTTCTCTGTAGCCACAAAAATAAAAAATGCTAGATCTAAGAAATAATGAGGGTTTGCCCAATTTCAGTTTCTGATCACATGAACTTTGTTACACAGGTCTGATCAATACACTTCCTTTTAATCCTAGGCGTATTTCAGACCAATATGGACATTGGGATGGAGGTGCCCGTCTGATGTGTGGACATCCGTACTGGTGGACCTAAAAGGCATTTCTAGTCAAGCGTACAGTGAATAAAAATTTAAAGACATTTAACAACTTAGAAACTGTTATTTGAGCAAAATGTAATCTCTGACCTTCACACTGAACGAGAACATCTTGTGTCAGGAAGAGAGACATTTCCTTGGAAAAGTCAAAGATGAGGGGGAGTTGTTAATTACTGGATGTAATCCCATTGTCTGTTCTTTGATGGGGTTTTCTGAAATACTTATCTTGTTTGGCTTTAGTCTCTGTGGACTGGAGAGTTGCCTTAAGAAGAGTTAGCCCTCCGTCAATTACAGGATGGTGCAGAGTACACTAGCACTTGAGTGATCTCTGCTTTGAAGAACAATAAGAACTTCATAAAGAAACTTTGGAAAATCATTCCCTTTGGAGATAATACCCATGTCCCGCTAAGCCTCCTCTCTTGGAACACCCCTTTCCCCAGAGCCATAAATAAATTTAAATGAACTTGTTAATTTCTAAATATTCTTAATTATGACAATAGAGTCATTGAAAACAAAAGAAAGCTTATTCTTTCCTTCTTCTTATGAACCTGCAGATCTATGTTTGCTTAAAACCCCGAGGGACAACAAGAATGCTCTGTTTTCTTTCTTTTTTTTTTTTTTTTGCGGTACGTGGGCCTCTCCCTTTGCGGAGCACAGGCTCCGGACGCGCAGGCTCAGCGGCCATGGCTCACGGGCTCAGCCACTCCGCGGCATGTGGGATCTTCCCGGACCAGGGCATGAACCCGTGTCCCCTGCATTGGCAGGCGGACCCTCAACCACTGCGCCACCAGGGAAACCCTGTTTTGATTTTTATATTTGGAAGTAGAGGACCAGGACCAATCCTGGGCTGCTGCTAGTCAGACTGACCATGAACTAGGGTATCAGCAGAGCAAGGTCACCTCCCAAGTAAAATAACTTAGTGTCTGTTACTTTCAAAAAGCATTATAAGTAGCTTTAGGGAAAAAAAATCAGAATTTTGTTGGACTTCCTCAAGCTTTTAGACTGTGAAAAAAATTGAATTGTAAATGGGTGGAGGGGATGCGTCATAATTTCTTCAAAGTTTAAGGTCTTTGAAGAAAAAATAACATGTACGGGGCAAAACATGAAGCCCATCTGTCCACTGAGGCTTTTCGAGAAGATGGTCAGCTTGCACGTTTCCCACAGCTACTGTGCTCGCCTCTCTTCAGAATTTCCCACACGGGAGGGGACTGGTTTTGTTACTAGAAACTCTGACCAGAAAAGAAGTTCTCGATGTCTGGACAATTCCCTTTCCTCTTGCTCTTTACTGCCCATGTGATGGTCCTGGCTGCCAGCAGAAGCCCTCTCCACAGGACCCCTGGCAGGGAACTCACTTCAGTACCAGCCTCAACCCCACAGCGTTTGTCTGAGGAGGGAATTCTAGCCACAGAGGCAGCTTTGCACACGGTGTCTCTGAGCCTTGCGGGAGCCACACCAACCAATGTGGACACTGAATGGGGACTAGTGTGGCACTGTTTGCATAAATAGAATACTTCTCCAGGTTTTACTGAGAGAAGAGAGCTGGGTTATCCACTCCATCACTTTTCCTCGGGCTCAGCTTTGAGCGCAGCAGACTGCCGATGCCCTGTGCAAAACGCAGGGCCAGAGTGACCGAGGGAGGTTGGGAGGTGACGTGAGGACAATACTTTTTCACTGGGCGGCTTCCTCTGCTGGTATATGACTCAGAGACAGGCATTCCAGAGCCAGCCGAGTGAGAGATTCTGTCAACTGCTCACAAACACATGGACACACACCCTGTACTGCATGCAAACGTGTGCTGATAAAGGCTGGAGTCTTGGCTGGGGGCAATTTTACTCTGAATATGTAAAGTCTGCCTGCTGGGACCCTGCCTCAGAGAGGAAGTGTCCAGAGAAAGTCTACCCCAGGCCATGACTCTTTGAAAAAAAATTCACTCATGTCTCATGAAGTAAAGTATTTGCTCTTACTGAGAGTAGCATGAGAATTGAGTTGATGCCAGTTTTTAGATAACTGTCAGTCCAGAAACTTCAGAAGTGGGTTGCAATGATTCCTGTGAGAGAAAAAAGTCTTCCCAGGAGTTTGCCCTCTCAAAGTCAAATGAAGTGTCTGGGGGTGTTCTAGCTTTCTGAGGCCTGTCCTTGGTGGTTCTCTTCCTCCAGGGAGCATGGGAGAAGTGACACGGGGCCTCACACAGCTGCAAGTAGAGGTTTGCTCAGGGACCATGTTGTACTCAGGCAGCCCTGTCCAGAGCTTGGGAGGTTTCTGACAGGTCTCAGGCCAACCCCACATCTCAGGGAGGTGGGAGACTTCACCCCAAGGATCCGAGTCTCCAGCCTGGAGACATTGGATGGATGAGAACTTCCACCATTGCCCCACAGGGTGTGTTAGAGGAATGACCTCATCCACAGGTGGCTCCTCCTGCAATTATGTTGGGGCTGGAGGATGGTCACTAGCTAGAGCTGTGCAGGGCCTGGTTTCTGTTGAGGAATGCCGGGCCTTGCAGGGAGATCTGTCAGGAACAAGAGAATACAGAAGGAAGACAAGAAGGGACTCCCTGATGGTGGCCCCTGCGGAGGTACCATCTTGAAGAAATGTGGCGTCAGTTTGGGTTCCTTACCTTCTCTCCTTTCCTTTCTTCCCTCTTCTCCCTCTCCTTCTTCACCCTAACTAAGAAGAATCCTTGGCTGCAACAAGACTTTCCTACCAGTAGGTGGGAGTTCCCTTTGGGCGCCAGGAGGAGGGAGAGAGTGATTTGGGTGGATGAAAGAGATGTATTTGAAGCCAGCACAGAGAGAGAGGGGTAGGGAGAGAAACTGGTAGGATAAAAATCATGGATAAAAGGAGTGGCAGACTACTGGGTAGGTCTGGAGGTCTCAGCATGTACGGCTCCCTCTGAGTTGACAGCCAAACTGTCCACTCCCTCTTGTTACCTCCCCTCACTCCATCCCCCAGAACTGCTGAGCCTTACATAGCTCCATGACTCAATGGGAACCAATTCTTGACCCTCTGGGCAGCATTTCCAGGTTGTTTGGTCTGTGGAACTAGTGCCCAGGGCTTGGCATCAGTTCTTTGGCGGTGGGAATCCCTATGCTGCCTGTGGTTTCCTTTGTGAACTCGGGCAATTCATTTAACTTCCCAGAGACGCACTTTCTTGATGGATAAAATGGGATATTTTAAGAACTAAATTTGAAACAATGCAGAACAGGTACTAGATAAATGTGTTGAGAACCCAAACCTCCATAGAACATTGAAGAAGCAGCTGGAGAAGTTAAGCTGTCTCTTGCTGACGACGCTCAGCATTCCGTCTCTGCACACCCCACTCCAGCCCTGTCCCTTTCTTCCCCAGTGCTGTGGCCCCTTTCTCTGATTCCCAGGCTCTCAGTTTTCTGGTTTTCCGTCCCAGGCAGGGTCACTTCTAGGAATCCTGGGATATTACTTGTGAGAAGCTGTCAGTGAAGGCAGGATACTGTTTGCCAAGGAAAACCCACTGTAGAGTATACAGGCGGCCAGGGCAAACATGGTTCTGCTCTGGGCTTTGGTGAAAAAACATTACCGCTGTTTCTTTAGAAAGAATTAATATTTTTGAGAATAGTTAAGGATTGTGCATAAGAGAGAGGACTGAATAGCACATTGTTTTGGCAGGAAAGGATGCAGACATCTTAAAAAACAGGAGCACCCTGCTGCAATACTATCGTACTGTTTTGAAATATTCTACACCATTAAAATAAAAAAGCAAACAATTTATGAAGCTGGGGAACTTCACCTCTAAAGCTTTTCTCCTGAGTGTAAAGAACTCTGAACATTTAGGACAAGACCTGTGAATCGATTCCTTCTGTAATGAGACCTCTCCGCAAATGCTCTCCCCATGCCATGTCTGTAGAAGTAACCAGTGTAATTTCTGGTCTGGTCTGGCCTGTAGCTTTGACGACAGGAAGAGAAGCTCCATTTCCTCTTTGCATGGCTAGTTCTTGCAGCGTTTCCCGGAAGCAGTGTTTTGTCTAGTCCTAACGGAATTCGAAAGCTAAAGGCATTATTCCTTCCACTCTGCAGATGCAAAAGCTTAGTAACTTGTGCATGGTTTCAGCTCCAACCCCTTCTTTTCCTATTAAAATACGTGACAACAGAGAGTCCCGACCCTCAGAGACAAAGTTTGCCTCTATGTGTTATTGTAATACTGAGCTCACTAAATCCCTTGCCTGGCTCGACTCACTTTTAATAATTAAAAACTCAATTAACTCAAATATATAAACACAGGGACTGTGCAAGCTCATGTTTCATTCAGAGCCCAACTTCAATGCAGACAGTTTATGGGCTCTTACTTTCTTCAGTGTGAACCTGTAGGGGCTGATTGCTCAGTCTCTGCATCTCTGACTGCCAGTATGCTTTCCTCACTGCTACTTTAATCAAGACCAGATTTTGCTTGATGTGAAATGAGATCTGAAGGCCCTGAGAAGTCATCCTCATGAAATTTGAGCAGCTGGAGCCCACAGAGTGAGAGAATCTGATTTAGAAACATCATTTCCATGCTAGATTTCCAGTCCATCTTAAAGGGAACACAGCTCACATCTCTGGACTCTGAAAAAGTTGCATGAGATCTGGGGGTTTCCTGTGAACCTGAACCTGACTATATAACTAGTTTAGGAAGTGAGAAATAAAGTTTTGGATGATCATACAGTTGGATCTGCAATCTGTTGGGTTCAATGGGTTTAAGTACGTTTTTCCAGTAAATTAGCAAAAGAGAACAATGAATATTGTTATAGGTCAAGTCCTTTGTAGGAGTTTTCTCAGGAATTTATTTTAATTAAATCACATCAACGGAGCTACAGTGAGGCCTTGTGAGAGTTGAGAAAGCTGCAAATAAATTGTCCTTGCCACACAATGAAATAAGAAGTGGGGTCTGGAGCTTTAACAGGGTTGTGGACGCTTAGGGGGAATAGAACACTGAGACCCAGGGCAGCTGGGTTCTTTCTCCCAGGCCTTGCTTGGCCTGATGGGGGCATTCTCTGCCCAGGAACTTACTGCCTGGTTGAAGTGAGAAACCTCAGTGTGTCCTGAGAGCAGTGTCCATGATGTGTCCATTGTCCCAGAGAAGCTGCTTGTCCAGTCTTTGGTGGCAATTCTGGAGCTTTTCATACTCATTCACTCGGTGGAAAGAGAACTGCCACTTCCTGATTCATGACCCACATCCTTTATCTTTCATGGTTTGTGCAAAGGAGGTAATAATGTCTCCAGACCTACCTCAGGTGAGACTCGCATGAGACAGCAGTTATGGAAGGAGGCAGAACATTTGGACCCTTAGATTATTAAAGTGTTCAGCAGTTCTGGTGAAGTCACAAATGGCCTCTTCCTAGTCTGATATGCAAAGGAAGCTCCTGTATTTATATGGAAGCGATAAACTCTGAATCACCATGTGATCCCTGGAGGGCCTCACTCCAGACTTCTTCTACAAAAGAGAATACATTGTTGTGTGATCAATACACTAGTTTTTTTCAGGTATCAGTTTACTCACAGCTGAATATAATGCCTAACTGATAATTATATTTTCTGAAACATAGTATATGGAAATTTATCAATATTCGTATCATTCTGATTGAAATGTATAGAGAAATAGTCTTTATTATTTAAACCTTTATTGGAGTATAATTGCTTTACAGTGGTGTGTTAGTTTCTGCTTTATAACAAAGTGAATCAGCTATACATATACATATATCCCCATATCCCTTCCCTCTTGCGTCTCCCTCCCACTCCCCCGACCCACCCCTCTAGGTGGTCGCAAAGCACCGAGCTGATCTCCCTGTGTTATGCAGCTGCTTCCCACTAGCTATCTGTTTTACATTTGGTAGTGTATATAAGTCCATAGCACTCTCTCACTTCGTCCCAGCTTACCCTTCCCCCTCCCCGTGTCCTCAAGTCCGTTCTCTATGTCTGCGTCTTTATTCTTGTCCTGCTCCTAGGTTCTTCAGAACCTTTTTTTTTTTTTTTTTTTAGGTTCCATATATATGTGTTAGCATACGGTATTTGTTTTTCTCTTTCTGACTTACTTCACTCTGTATGACAGACTCTAGGTGCATCCACCTCACTACGAATAACTCAATTTCGTTTCTTTTTATGGCTGAGTAATATTCCATTGTGTATATGTGCCACATCTTCTTTATCCATTCATCTGTCGATGGACACTTAGGTTGCTTCCATGTCCTGGCTATTGTAAATAGAGCTGCAATGAACATTGTGGTACATGACGTTTTTTGAATTATGGTTTTCTCAGGGTATATGCCCAGTAGTGGGATTGCTGGGTCATATGGTAGTTCTAGTTTTAGTTTTTTAAGGAACCTCCATACTGTTCTCCGTAGTGGCTGAACCAATTCACATTCCCACCAGCAGTGCAAGAGTGTTCCCTTTTCTCCGCACCCTCTCCAGCATTTATTGTTTCTAGATTTTTTGATGATGGCCATTCTGACTGGTGTGAGATGATATCTCATTGTAGTTTTGATTTGCATTTCTCTAATGACTAATGATGTTGAGCACTCTTTCATGTGTTTGTTGGCAATCTGTATATCTTCTTTGGAGAAATGTCTACTCAGGTCTTCTGCCCATTTTTGGATTGGGTTGTTTGTTTTTTGATATTGAGCTGCATGAGCTGCTTGTAAAGTTTGGAGATTAATCCTTTGTCAGTTGCTTCATTTGCAAATATTTTCTCCCATTCTGAGGGTTGTCTTTTCGTCTTGTTTATGTTTTCCTTTGCTGTGCAAAAGCTTTTAAGTTTCATTAGGTCCCATTTGTTTATTTTTGTTTTTATTTCTATTTCTCTGGGAGGTGGGTCAAAAAGGATCTTGCTGTGATTTATGTCATAGAGTGTTCTGCCTATGTTTTCCTCTAAGAGTTCTACAGTGTTTGGCCTTACATTTAGGTCTTTAATCCATTTGGAGTTTATTTCTGTGTATGGTGTTATGGAGTGTTCTAATTTCACTCTTTTACATGTAGCTGTCCAGCTTTCCCAGCACCACTGTCTTTTCTCCATTGTATACTCTCGCCTCCTTTATCAAAAATAAGGTGACCATAGGTGTGTGGGTTAATCTCTGGGCTTTCTATCCTTTTCCATTGATCTATATTTCTGTTTCTGTGCCAGTACCATACTGTCTTGATTACTCTAGCTTTGTAGTGTAGTCTGAAGTCAGGGAGCCTGATTCCTCCAGCTCCGTTTTTCTTTCTCAAGATTGCTTTGGTTATTCGGGGTCTTTTGTGTTTCCATACAAATTGTGAAATTTTTTGTCCTAGTTCTGTGATAAATGCCATTGGTAGTTTGATGGGGATTGCATTGAATCTGTAGATTGCTTTGAGTAGTAGAGTGATTTTCACAACTTTGATTCTTCCAATCCAAGAACATGGTATATCTCTCCATCTGTTTGTACTATCTTTAATTTCCTTCATCAGTGTCTTATAGTTTTCTGCATACAGGTCTTTTGTCTCCTTAGGTATGTTTATTCCTAGGTATTTTATTCTTTTTGTTGCAGTGGTAAATGGGAGTGTTTCCTTAATTTCTCTTTCAGGTTTTTCATCATTAGTATATAGGAATGCAAGAGATTTCTGTGCATTAATTTTGTATCCTGCTACTTCACCAAATTCATTGATTAGCTCTAGTAGTTTTCTGGTAGCATCTTTAGGATTCTCTAAGTATAGTATCATGCCATCTGCAAACAGTGATAGCTTTATTTCTTCTTTTCTGATTTGGATTTCTTTTATTTCTTTTTCTTCTCTGATTGCTGTGGCTAAAACCTCCAAAACTATGTTGAATAATAGTGGTGAGAGTGGGCAACCTTGTCTTGTTCATGATCTTAGTGAAAATGGTTTCAGTTTTTCACCATTGAGAATGATGTTGGCTGTGGGTTTGTCATATATAGCCTTTATTATGTTGAGGTAAGTTCCCTCTATGCCTACTTTCTGAAGAGTTTTTATCATAAATGGGTGTTAAATTTTGTCAAAAGCATTTTCTGCATCTATTGAGATGATCATATGGTTTTTCTCCTTCAATTTGTTAATATGGTGTATCACACTGATTGATTTGTGTATATTGAAGAATCCTTGCATTCCTGGGTTACACCCCACTTGATCATGGTGTATGATCCTTTAAATGTGCTGTTGGATTCTGTTTGCTAGTATTTTGCTGAGGATTTTTGCATTTATGTTTATCAGTGATATTGGCCTGTAGAGTTCTTCTCTGTGACATCTTTGTCTGGTTTTGGTATCAGGGTGATGGTGGCTTCATAGAATGAGTTTGGGAGTGTTCCTCCCTCTGCTATATTTTGGAAGAGTTAGAGAAGGATAGGTGTTAGCTCTCCTCTAAATGTTTGATAGAATTTTCCTGTGAAGCCATCTGGTCCTGGACTTTTGTTTGTTGGAAGATTTTTAATCACAGTCTCAATTTCAGTGCTTTTGATTGGTCTGTTTATATTTCTTCCTGGTTCAGTCTCAGAAGGTTGTGCTTTTCTAAGAATTTGTCCATTTCTTCCAGGTTGTCCATTTTATTGGCATATAGTTGCTTGTAGTAACCTCTCATGATCCTTTGTATTTCTGCAGTGTCAGTTGTTACTTTTCCGTTTTCATTTCTAATTCTATTGATTTGAGTCTTCTCCCTTTTTTTCTTGACCAGTCTGGCTAATAGTTTATCAATTTTGTTTATCTTCTCAAAGAACTAGTTTTTAGTTTTATTGATCTTTGCTCTTGTTTCCTTCATTTTTTTCATTTATTTCTGATCTGATCTTTATGATTTCTTTCCTTCTGCTAACTTTGGGGTTTTTTGTTCTTCTTTCTCTAATTGTTTTAGTGTAAGGTTAGGTTTTTTATTTGAGATGTTTCTTGTTTCTTGAGGTACGATTTTATTGCTATAAACTTCCCTCTTAGAACTGCTTTTGCTGCATCCCATAGGTTTTGGGTCATCATGTTTTCATTGTCATTTGTTTCTAGGTATTTTTTTATTTCCTCTTTGATTTCTTCAGTGATCTCTTGGTTATTTAGTAGTGTATTGTTTAGCCTCCATGTGTTTGTATTTTTTACAGATTTTTTCCTGTAATTGATATCTAGTCTCATAGCGTTGTGGTCAGAAAAGATATTTGATACGATTTCAATTTTCTTAAATTTACCAAGGCTTGATTTGTGACCCAAGATATGATCTATCCTGGAGAATGTTCCATGAGCAGAAATAGTCTTTAGTATCAAGAGCTTGGGATAAAAATTTCCACTAGGTCAAGATGGCAAAATGTCCTGTACTCTGAAGACATACTTTTAAAAGTAAAAAGCTCAGTGCAATTTAAGGATTTCTGTTATTTATACTTCATCTAGAAACCTCAGACAGATTCCATCTTCTCTCATACAACTACTTATTCAAATCTTGGATTACAAACTTCTTTAATTGCAGAGATTGTTGGGAAAATACACTATCAAGGCCCATGCATTTATTCTGTCTGGACCCTCTGCTCCCCAGCTAGAGTCAAATACCTGTGGTTTGCATTTGCCTGGGGCAGGGCAAATGGAACCAGCTGGGAGATTTCAGTGGGAAATTCTTGATTAAACACAATGGTTGTGTAACTCAGATATCATCTGAAGTCTCCTGAGCCCTTATGATCTAGACAGAAATAGCCTAAGCCCGCAAATAAAGACCTCAGCTAAAGTTCAATGTCCACCCAACATTCTGAAATTCATTGTCTCTCCTTCTGATTTCCTGTGTCCTCTGAAGTCTTGTTTTACATTCTGACTCTTAGTGTTATTTCTATTTTCTTTGCCCCATTTTACTCCAAACTTAGAATCTTCCTCTTGATGTCTCTTCCCCAAACAATTGTGAATACACAGCTGTGGACTGTAATAGAACTTTCACTAAAGGTCTATGAATTAGTATGAGGGAGTTCCATAACACCACACTGCACAGTAATCAGTGTGAAATTGCATATTAAATAGTTTTATTCTTTTTTTAAAACTTTATTGGGGTATAATTGGTATACAAAAAATTGCATACATTTAATGTATATATCTTGATGAATTTGGACATATGCATACACCTGTGATATCATCACCACAAACAAGGTACTAAATATGTTTCACCTCCAAAAATTTCCTTTGTTCTTTTGCATTTTATTTTTTCTGGTAGGAATACTTCATGAGATCTATCCTATTAACATATTTTGAAAGTGCACAATACCGTGTCGTTAGCTATAGATACTGTACTGTACAGCAGATATCTAGAACTTATTCATCTTGCATAACAGAAACTTCATACCTTTTGAGAAACAATTCTCCATTTCCCTCTTCCCTAGCCCCTGACAACTACCATTCTATTCTTGGTTTCTGTGAGGTTGACTACTTTTTTAAAAAAAATTTCTATTGGAGTATAGTTGATTTAAAAATTTAACTATTTTTAGATACCTCACATAGGTGGTATCATGCACATTTGTCCTATGATTGGCTTATTTCACTTAGCGTAATGTCCTCTAGTTTCATCCGTGTTGTCACAAATGGTGGGATTTCCTTTGTTTTTTAAGGCTGAATAATATTCCATTATGTATGTGTATGTGTGTGTGTGTGTGTGTATATATATATATATAT
>NW_020837950.1:3929879-4055671 GCF_003676395.1 Aethalodelphis obliquidens | reverse complement strand
TATATATATATATATATATATATATATATATATAAACATTTTCTTTATCCATTCATCTGGCCATTTGGGCTGTCTCTATATCTTGGCTATTGTCAATCATGCTGCAGTGAACATGGGGGTATAGATATCTCTTTGAGATCCTGATTTCAATTCTTTTGGATATACACCCAGAAGTGGGGTTGCTGGGTCATATGGTAGTTCTATTTTTTAATTTTTGAGAACTCCCATATTGCTTTCTATAGTAACTGCACCATTCTGAGTTCCCACTAAAGTGTGCAAGGGTTTCAATTTCTCCACATCCTTGCCAGCACTTGGTCTTAGATGTTTTAAGACACCTATCACCACCAGCACCTCTCATTAGCTCTGCCACACCATATAATGCCTAGGCTTCATGCCACTTTGCTAGCTCTTCCTCTCTCTCAATTTCCTTTCTTTCTCCTTCACCAGCATATGGCCCAAGGTACCCATAGGGACTCCATGCTCCTCTAGCTCTGTTCCCTCCAGCCCCTATTCCCAATGTTCCTCCAGGTCCATTTTCTCAGGACCAGAATCCATCACGGTGTTTGGCTGAGTGAAATTGTCATCCTTTAGGCAGACCATCCTCCTTACAAGGAAGAGAGCTCTCACTTCTCAGTCTGCTGGCCCCTTGATTGATCTCGGACTTCTGGCCTCCGGAACTGTGAGGAATAAATGTTGTTTAAACCACCCAGTCCAAGCTGAGACAACTGCAGTGTGAGAACTCAGGCCTAAAATTGCCACACCCTACAATATTTAAAAGAAAAGCTGAAATTTTCTGGTATTTAAAACAGCAGGTGAGCCAAATGAAACAAAACCGTAGGCTGAATGTGGCCTCTGGATCACCACTTTGCAACTTTTCCTGTAATAATTAAGAGTTTAGGCTCGAAAATCAGAAAGGATGGGCTTTCTGGAGCCCCAGCACTTATTAGCTGTGTGTCTTTGGGCCAGTTAACTCATCTGTGAGTTCAGTTCTCTCCTCTGTAAACTAAGCATAATAATAGCACCCTCCAGGGTTAAATGAGATCATTTAGGAAAAGTAACACAGTGCAAGACAAATAGAAACTGTTCAGATGAGCCAATCTGAAAAGGCTACATACTGTATGATTCCAGCTACATGACATTCTGGAAAAGACAAAACTATGGAGACAGTAAAAAGGTCAGTGGTTGCCAGCGACTCAGTGGGGGAGGAAAGGAGGAATGAATAGGAGCACAGGGGATTTTCAGGGCAGTGAAATTACCCTGTATGATACCATAATGGGAAATACATGTCATCATACATTAGTCAAAACTTGTAGAAGGTGCAATACAGTGAATCCTAATGTAACTATGGACTTTAGTTAATAATAATGTATTAATATTAGCTTATCATTGTAACAGATGTGCCACACTAATGTCAGATGTTAATAATAAGGGAAACTGGGGGTGGGATGAGAAGGTATATGGAAAAAAACGTGAAAATGAATGATGGTTATTGCTGATGTAGATGATTATGGTGATTATGCTTGTATCAGGTAGTTACTGCTGTATACCAAGCCACAACAAGCCTCCATAGTTTAAGATAATAACTACATATTATTGTCCACAAGTCAGTGGGGCACCTGTATGGTTCTGATGATTTGGGCCAGGGTTGGTTGATGTCAGCTGGGCTTGCTCATGCCTGTACACAGTCAGCTGCAGATCAATAAGCTCATCTTGGCTGGACTTTGTCACGTGGGGCTCTTGGACCCTGTACCATGTGTACCATAGGTACCAGCTGGGATTACAGTTGGTAAATCAAGTCAGCTGACCATGGACCAAGTGGTCTTTCATTCTTTAGCAGGTTTGCCCTGGTTTGTTCACAAGGTCAAGGAGAGGGGGAGAGTGCAGGTCCTTGTACACTGTCACTTCTTCCACATTCTATTGGCCAAAGCAAGTTACAAGGCCAGGTCAGATCCAAGGACGGGGGAAACAGGCTGCATCTTGATGATGGCAGGGGCTGCAGCATCACATTGCAAAGGGCCTGGATGCAGGGAGGGGAATAACTGCAGCCGTTTTGTTTTCCAGACATCCACCAAACCGATGATAAAGAAGATTTTCTTCTTACCCATCCCAGTGAGGTCACCCCTCATCCACACTCCTAAGACCCCTTTTCCAGATTTGGTTAGCTACGTCTCTAGCACATTTTCTTTTATCTAGCTGGAGGTTTGGATTGGAAAGCTGAACTTGACCAGAGCCTAAGATTTTAATGCGGAGAGACCAAGGGAATACAAAAATCACTCAAGCCTGGTACCCAAGTCTGTGCTGGAAAAAACATGGATCTTAAAATATGGGAGATGTTCTGAAAGGGACCTATTAACCTATTCGAGGCCCTGTGAACATATGTCATAACACTCATGTTTGTGTTATCAAGAACAGTGATTTTTGTTGCTCAATCACATAGGAAAAAGAAAATTTGACTCCATTTACCACAATCTGTGAAGCCCTGAGTCACCCAAACATGACTCATAACCTTTGCTGGGGGCAGTAAGAGTAACAGCTGCCCTGGGGATAAATGTGGCACACATATGGTGCTTAACTTGGCTGTAGAAATTCGGTGACATTTGAGGGGGAAGTGTTCTTACAACTTACGCACCGAAGGCCACGGGTGCTCATCATTTGCCCTTGAGCTGCTGTTTACTTCTGTGGACAAGCAGTGTGCAACTTACTGGAAAAGTACTTTAAAAAAACCCCAAACACTCACATTATGGGGAAATAGGGTTGAAAATGTTCCAGTTTCGTAGTTGAATTTATGGTCTTAGCCCTAAGAGAATATTTAGCATCATCTTCATGAACCCCGTACTTCAGATGCTTCAAGGGAAGAACCCTAAACACCATTAGCTGCTGAAGCCCAGTGTCGGGTCTACCACTGCCCTGGTAAGCACTCCTGAGGAGTGTTTAAGCAGAATGAGCTCTTTGTGTCATTGGAAGTGAGGTCTCAGAAGCCAGAAATGGACATCCCACTGCAAGTTGTTCTATTAACCCTCGGTAAGGTTATAACCAGTTCCTCAGAGAGGTGGAATACTGAGTGATGCTAGAACTCACCATCTTCTACACTTATTGTATATATGTGCAATAGTAGTATTCTACTAGTATCACTCTAGATGGAAATGTCTTAAAAGCAGGCACCATGTTGGGTTGCTTTTGTTTTTTCTGACACTTGCACAACTCTTGGCACATAGTAGGTGTTCATTTTACATAAAAGAAAACCTTGCCTGGACTTCCCTGGTGGTGCAGTGGTTAAGAATTCGCCTGTCAATGCAGGGGACACGGGTTCGAGCCCTGGTCCAGGAAGATCCCACATGCCATGGGAGCAACTAAGCCCATGCACCATAGCTACTGAGCCCGAATTCTAGACCCCTCGAGCCACAACTACTGAAGCCCGCGTGTCACAACTACTGAAGACCGAGTGCCCTAGAGCCCGCATGCCACAACAAGAGAAGCCACCGCAGTGAGAAGCCCACGCACTGCAATGAAGAGTAGCCCCTTCTCACGGCAACTAGAGAAAGACCGTGCAGAAAAGAAGACCCAACACAGCCAAAAAAAATAAAACCTTGTCTAAGATTTCACTTTCTATTAAGTGATAAAGCCAGGATTTAAAGCCGGGTCTTAAGGCTATAGAGTTCATAGCCACCAGGCTAAACTCTTCTCATTGCCTTCACTGGGTGTATGTTGGCAATCTTTTTTATCACCTTCAATCATGTTCCCTCCAGTGAGGTATTTATGTTACATCTTCTTTTCTTTGTTAGAAAATACTTTTAAGTAAATCCCTTACCACATGGATGTTTAGGCCTTGAGTTGCCATGTCTCACAAAATGGGACTTCCTTTCTGCTTTCTTTGTTTTTATTCATAGTTGCTGACTGCCAGATTTTATTACCTTCCCTGCCTGAAAAATATTAGTGTCCAGAAGCTGGTTTCCCCATTGCTGACAGAAGGCAAACTAATTAGAAGTCTGCTGAAGCAAGTTTTATGGGGCAATATGCATTTTTAGTTCAGCCAAAGAACTGAGTCCATCTTAAATAAGAAGTAAAAAGTAAGAATATCTTCTGGATTAGCAAATATGTGAATTAGGAAGTTAACCTTAAACACCCCAGGTGCTTTGAAGGTAACATGGGTGCTCCCAAAAGAATTAGAATGTGATCCTTTGGTCTGTGGATATACTTCCAGGTGGGATACTTCATGGGTCAAAGAAATGGGGGCATCCTATAAATTCTGCTAAATCAAACATCTACAGCATACTGGTTACCCAGATAAAGTCTGAAACTAGGGAAATGGGAAATAGAGGCACAAAACAAGATTGGCGCTCTGTTATGGAAGCCACATGATTCTGAAATGATCTTTAACTGCTCTCACTACTTTTAACATAGCAGGCTCTGGAGTCAGGCTGTCTGGGATCTAATTCTGGCCCCTCAATTTACTCAGCAAGTGATTAATTTCATGAACCTCTGTGTTTCAGTTTCTGCATCTGTAAAAGGAGGCCTACGATCACACGTGCCTTGTAGTGGTTTTCTTAAGGCTCAAATTAATTAATACCCATAAAGTTCTTAGAACAGCACCTAATGCTCAATAAATGTCCTCTATTTTACTTCATAAGGCCCAGGATACTCTTTCACTAGAACTTTGATGATTGTTTACATGAACTGAGCATGCCTGCTACATCATTTGGGGGGCCCAGCTCAAGATGAAAATGTGAGGTCCCTTGTTCTAATTATTAAGAGTACTAAGATGGCGACAGCAGAGCATTAACTCAAGCATTGGGCCCTTCAGAGTGAGGGGCCCTGTGTTACTGGACGGATCACACACCCATGAAGCTGGCTCTGGAACCAAGTTATAGAAACTAGGTTTCAGAAAAAACCTATGTACAAAATAAACTTATACACTTTCCTACATGGGGAAAAGCCAATGACATTTGTTTTCTTAAAAGAAAAAGGGGGACTATATATGAAGTATAAACCCATTTAAGAAAATAAACTCCGAATTGTCCCTTTCTAAAACTCAGTGTATTGGCCATCTCTGCTGAAATGTGCAATCTCCACTAGATTCACAGAGAAAATAAAAACATAAAAAAAAAAATCATCAGGAGATGATTCCTCCAGAATCCACTTTTTGATTTTCCACTGTAAATGAAATAAGAGAAAGAATTACTCTTTCCTCCAAATACTCTTTAAGGCTTTAACGACCAACAAATTCAGTATTCACTCTTGGTTGTTGATTGCCAGGAAATAATCCTGGTTTAATTTTCTCTACATCACATATGTCTTTCCAATAAAACAGATGTTGAGCCAAAGAAATAAAGAACCAAACAAATTGCAAATAATAACCTTGATGAGTGATGAATGAAGAGAAAAATCAAACTTTTATTTATTTCTTGCCAAATCCTTTTAGTTTTGGGATATGGTGAAGGTCACAATTACTTGAAACTTATTACACAGATCAAGGCAATCATGAAGAAATTGAATCCCAGATAAAAAAATGTATCTATGCCACTGGACATTGGGTAACATATAAATATAGATGTATACATTTAAATTATATTTGGAAAGCTCTTCACCCACTGTTGTCTAAAATTCTTTGAAGGCAACATCTGCTCACAATGAGGCAGCCATCCGTGGGCAAATGTTTTTCAGCTGAATTGTATAGATTTCATGGTACTATAAATGAGATTTAATAATTGCTTTATTTTTGTGTGTGTGATGCTTGCACTATCCTTTCTTTTTTCATTTAATAAGGTTAAGCACAGTTAAGCACTCATTTTCGTATGGATTCTGGAACTAAACAATTGTTTGAAAAAAATAACAATGATTTTATTTCCTTATTTGCCTGCAAGTAAATTTGACATTGACTGTTTAATATCTGACCTACAAGAAAGTAAGACAGGGGCTGGCAAGAGGGGGAAAAACAGAAAAAGAGAAGAACAGATAAACGTCTTGAATATTTGTCATTATCTATTAGGAATATACCAATAACTATGAAGTGGTTAGCACTTTTAATCCATTTTATTAAGGTATTACAAGACTAAAAATTCAGCAGGCTATATCAGAAAACTGGAACTGAAATAAGCTTTGTGAAATTCAGTAAAAGGTCTAAGAAACTAGGCGGAAAAGTCCCCAAAAAGATTCTGCATCTATGAAGTCTCGTTATTTTATGTACTTTTTCTCTTGGATGAGGAAGCTGTGAGGTCTTCCAGATTGCTGAATAAATATACCTTTTCAGAGTTTTCATTAGAAATTCTCCTTTTCCTCAGTCCCTAGGCAGAAGTTTTCTATTTTTTTAAAGATTCAGAAAGATTTTGATATAGATTACCAAGTTAATTTTTAAAAGCTCCTTGCTGTACTTATTCCATCTGCCTATTTCTTTTCCATGGTTTTCCACTTTTTGGAATCCTTCTAGAATATCTTTATATATATATGAGCAAATATATAATATATCGAATATATTGGTAATGAATACAGATTCTTATCTCTAACATTTAAACACACACATGTAAATATAAACTTTTAATTTAAATTGCAGAGGACAAAAGTCAGGATCCCAAATCAATGGGCTTCTTTAAATAAACACTTGAATATAGTTGCCTAGTATTCTGGAGCCTCCAGACTTCCCCATTCAGTACTCAGGGAAGGGAGTGTGAATGTCTACTCAAGATCAGAGCTCTAGAAGAATCTTCTGACCTTGTCTTTTGCCCTTATCAGAGCATCTTGGAGATCTTTCCATATATATTTTAATATATGGATGCCCCATAACATATTTATCCAGAACTTTATTAATGGTATGGATCGTTTTCAATTTTCTCTTAAAAATAATGCTACAGTGAATAAATTGCACAGTCATCGTTTCACAGACTTTTAAAAAATGATTAAACGAGTTAAAAAAAAATCTTCATTGAGATATAACTAACTATGAACAAAGTTATTTAAAGTGTACAATTTGATGAGTTTTTTTTCTTTACCATGTTGCTTCGTGTTTTAAAATTTTTTAATTTTTTTAACATCTTTATTGGAGTATAATTGCTTTACAATGGTGTGTTAGTTTCTGCTTTACAACCAAGTGAATCAGCTATACATATATCCCCATATCTCTTCCCTCTTTTGATGAGTTTTTGACATATGTAAATCCCCATGAGACTATCATTACAATCAAAATAATAAACATGTCTACAAATCCCCAAAGTGTCCTTGTGCTCCTTTATAATCCCTCCATCACAGCACTCTCCATGCCCCCAGGCAATCACTTATCTGCTTTCTGTCATAAATTCATTTAAATTTCTAGAGTTTTATATATATGGAATCATACAGCATCTTTCTCTCTCTCTCTTTTATTGGTATAGCTTATTTTACTCAGTATAATTATTTTGTGATTCATCCTTTGTGTGTATCAATAGTGCATTCCTTTTTATTGCTGAGTAGTATACCATTGTATGGATATACCACAATTTGTTTATCCATTCACTTATTAGACATTTGGATTGTTTCCAGTCTTGGGCTATTACAAATAACGCTATAAACATTTGTGTACAAGTCTTTGTTGTGAACATATGCTTTCATTTCTCTTGGGTAAATACTTAGGCGTGAGATGTCTGGGTCATATGGTAGCTGGATGGTTAAATTTTTAAGAAACTAACAAACTACTTTCCAAAATGTTATACCATCTTACATTCCTTGAGCAGTGTATGAGAGTTTTGGTTGCTCCATATTCTTACCAACTCTTGGTAAGGTCAGTCTTTCTTATTCTAGTAGATATGTAGTGGTGGTATCTCACCATGGTTTTAATTCACATTTCACTAATGACAAAGGATGCTGAGGATATGCTCTTCTTTCTTCTTTCTTTTTATTGCATCCATATATCTTCTTTGATGAAGTTTCTTGGTTTCTTTGTTGACTTTTTATTTGATTGCTTATTTTTTTACTATTTAGTTTAGAAGATTCTTTACAAATTGTGGATGTAAACTCTTTATCAGATATATGATTTGCAAATATTTTCTCTTAATCTGTGAATTTTCTTTTTATTCTCATAACAGTGTCTTTCAAAGGAGAGACATTCCTAATTTTGATGCAGATCAAAAAAAGTTATACATTTTTATTCATTTAAGGCTCTTGCTTTTGACGTTACCTAAGAAATTGTTGCCTAACTCATGGTTACAAATATTTTTTCCTATGTATTCTTCTAGAAATTTTAGTTTTAGGTTTTACACTTGGATCTATGATCCATTTTGAGTTAATTTCTGTATTTGGTGTGAGATTTGATATGAATTCAAGTTAGCTTTTTTTTTGGCATATGGATATCCACTTGACGCCAAAATATCTGTTGAAAATACTATTCTTTCCAGACTGAATTTCCCTTGTGCCTTTGTAAAAAAAACCAGTTGACCATACATGTGTGGGTCTATTTCTGTACTCTATATTTTGTTACATTGATCTTTGTTTACTTGGACACCAATAATATACAGTTTTAATTACTGTAGCTTTTAAATAAGTCTTAAAGTAACGTAGTAGAAGTCTTCCAAGTTTATTTTTCTTTGTCAAAGTTATTTCTATGTGAATTTGAGAATCAGTTTGTAAATTTTAACAACAACAACAAAAAAAAAACACCTGGGAAATTTGATTGGAATGATCAAATTAGGGATCATTGTCCTTTGTTGCTTTGTGTCCAATGTCTTGAAAGTTTTGCTTCAAAAATTTTGTCTGGGGGCTTCCCTGGTGGCGCAGTGGTTGAGAGTCCTCCTGCCGATGCAGGGGACGCGGGTTAGTGCCCCGGTCTGGGAAGATCCCACATGGCGCGGAGCGGCTGGGCCCGTGAGCCATGGCCGCTGAGCCGGTGCGTCCTGAGCCTGTGCTCCGCAACGGGAGAGGCCACAGCAGTGAGAGGCCCGCGTACCACAAAAAAACAAAAGAAAAAAATTTTGTCTGGTTTTTAAGTTGTCCAGGCAGGAGGGTAAACCTGATTCCTGTTAATCCATGACGACTGGAAGTATCCCCCAGATAGAGTTTGAAAGACCAATGTTCATTGAGAACTACGATCTGGTGCTTGGTACTCTATGTGGTATGTCTTAGTGCATCCTTAAAAATAAAACAGAACAAAACAAAGGTGTAAAAGCAAACAGGAAAAAAAAGAACTCTGAAACAGATACTATTAGAATTCCCTTTTTATAGATGAGGAAGTCCGGGCACAGAGAGATGAAGTACTTTCTTCAAGATCATAAGGCTGATGTACGGTGGGATTGGGATTTGCATCCAGATCTGTTTGATTGCCAGAATCATGCTTGTAACCAGTCTCCTCCCATACTTCCTACATCTAGCTGTTGCTGCTTAAATGAAACTGTGAAAAATGATTTGCCTCTTCCTGTGCCCACCTTCTGCAGATACTTATTCTTCTGGACTTTTCATTCTCCCTCTGAGCTCCACATGGAGAACTCTACAGGCTCCACAACTGTAGAGACTGATTTCAGATTTCCTTTTAGTATAGAATACCAGCTTATTTGGCATCTTGACTTTTTGTCCCTACAAACAATGAGGCAAATTTAGGTTGAGAACTTATAATATGTTTCCATCATAAACATATTAGCTTTGGCAAATGATTACAAACTTCTTTGAAATAGAAGGGGAGAAAAAAATCTCTCTGAGAGCCATGAGGATGCCCCTGAAGTTGAATGGAAGGAAGACTGAGGCCTGAATTTCAAGTTAGCTTCCAAACTTTAGGTGAGAACACACCAAGTGAGGATTCTCTGCTTGTTCTGCAACCTGATAAATAATTTCTAGCTGAAGACAAAGGGCCTCTAATATTCTTCAGATTAATAAAGAGTGAGAAAAAAAGGCTTCTGTATGGGAGATTGAGTGATGCATGTTTATAATGCGTCCAAGAATCCTCAATAAAGCTCCGTAGAATGAAAACACGTGCAAGTCAACACAATTGGCACAATGATAGAGACAAGATTATTAACTATGTTTTTGAGGGAAATATTGACACATAATCAAGGGGGTGATTCCAGGGCAACTTTGAGTCTGTTAGAATGCTGAAGTTCTCAACACATGGAACTAATAAGATTTTGCCCGAGTTTATCAGTTGAGGAGACTCATGAGTGTTAATCTAGTGCTCATGTGTAAATCTTAAACTCTCAGTTGTAGGATTTGAACTCCTCCCTTTTCCCTTTTCTCTTTTTCATGCTTCTTGACTTTTACATAAATACAATCTGTTTATTGTTGAAAAGGTAGGAAGTACAAATAAGCGGAGAAAAAAAAATCACCTATAATCTTACCACTAATCAATAATCACAAGGAACATATGGGCGACTTTCCTGATGGTCTTTGCCTTCCTCTTATGTAAATAAAATGTATGTGCGTGTGTGTGTGTGTGTGTGTGTGTGTGTGTGTGTGTGTGTGTGTGTGGAGTGGGGTGTATTTAAGAGTGTGTGTGTTTTTATGTACAGTTCTAGAATAGTTTATAATGCCATAAGATAGGGATCCCTAATGTATTTGGGATCATGGCACAAGATGGGGAAGACCTTAGTTGAAATCTGGGTGAGAGAGGCCCTACCAAGGCATGGTACGCTCTTGTCAATTGTTTTTTCTTCTGGGTCTAAGTCTCTCCAACTTTTCACTTTTGAGACCTCCCAGAGATGGGATGTCTGAACCTGTGACCGGAGAGTGATCCTTTGCATATAAGTCCCAAAGGTGACTCAGGCTTAAGGCCTTAGCTGGAAACAGCCAGAACAATATTTCCCAGACCCACAGCTGTGCAGGTTCCAATCCCCAGAGGCCTCTGACTGTGCCTCTGATTACAGAGAGCAGTTTACTCTCCCTGGATCATGCGAGCCCTGGAAAGGCTGCAGCTTTCATAAACTGAGAATCAGGATCCTGAATAGAAGCTGCTAGCAGACGAAGGGGCTTTATTTTATTGAGATGGTTCCGTGCCATTCGGCTAACTCACAGGCCGCTGAAGAGTCTTTTCTGCATTTAGTGTACTTAGTTGCATGCCACCGACATGAATTCTGACCGATTTAAGCAAAAGACAACATTGCTGAAAGACAATTGCTGGCAAGGTGAGAGAATGAGGCTTAGAGCGTGCGCAGCAGGGGCATTAAGCAGGTAGAGAATTTTGGCAAACTGTGCCCCAAATGATCTGGTGAGGCCTTGCCTGTTTCTCTGCCTCTAGCACCAAAGGCCTAGCCTTTTCTTTGCTTTTTTTTTTTTTAATGGCGATATCAAGAAACCTTTATTGAATATCTAAATATTTTAAAAGAAAAAGTACTTTCTATAAATTCCCATTCTGTTAATGGGCATTTTGTCAGAAAAAGGCTATCATAAATATTGGCTTCTAAACACTTAATTCACCAATATACATTAAGGACGCAATTAGTAAGCCTGCTAGATTGTGGAACTTCTCTCGCTAGCACTAATTTATCATGGTGCTACTTAAAATAATTCTCTGAGGCCAAGCTTTCTCTTCACCATTGCAGGACTTGTGGTAAGGGTACAGATGGAGACCCAGTACCATATGTCTAAATATTGAAAAATTATAAATAAGGTATAAATCAATGAACAACGTATTAAATAAAATATGTTACATCCTCCTTTCTTTACAGTCTCACCTTGGACACACTCGACAGAGTTCGTTGTACATGTTGTGTGCTCAGAAAACAGTTATGAACTGATTTCTTTTTGTTCACTTTGAGTTTGATTCAGTTCAAATCTTACAACAAGTATGAGCTGTTATGCTTGGAGCTGCAAGGCATGTGTGATGAGACACTGTTGCCCTGCAGAATGTGCTGCAATGAGTGAGATGCTCCTGAGGGAACAGAGGCAGCACTGCCTCCTTCTCCCATCTTCTCATCAGGGAAAACAACTCTGCTTACTTCTGGGCATGTGTTTTTTTTTCTCTCTTTTTTTTTGCGGTACACGGGCGTTTCACTGTTGTGGCCTCTCCCGTTACGGAGCACAGGCTCCGGACGCGCAGGCTCAGCGGCCATGGCTCACGGGCCCAGCCGCTCCGCGGCATGCGGAATCTTCCAGGACCGGGGCACGAACCCGTGTCTCCTGCATCGGCAGGCGGACTCTCAACCACTGCGCCACCAGGGAAGCCCTGGGCATGTGTTTTCATGGAAGTCTATAAGCCTTTCCGTTTTTCCTTTGACGGGCGGCCAGCACGCTCCTGGTGACTTGCCCACCGAGACTTTCCCTTTGATTTGTGAGTAAGAAGTGCTCCTGGTTTGACCCATTTTATTTCCCAGCTGGGACCTGCCTGGTGTTCACGTTCCCCTCTACTCCTGCACCTCCTCTTCCAGAGTCTCAGACCCTCACCTGGGCCCCAGGGGACTCCACACCTGCCCTCCTGGCAAGCGGTGATGCTGTAAAGGGACACCGAGTCTCCATGCTCCCTGACTGCCTTTGGCCCCATCTTCCCCATCTTTTGGTTTCGAGCCATATGCTAAAGTCAGGCCTTCCCCAAGGGTTCAGATTTTATGGGCCACATAAAGGAAAAGCAGGGGCTTCCCTTGATGTGCAGTGGTTAAGAATCTGCCTGCCAATGCAGGGGACACGGGTTCGTGCCCTGGTCCGCGAAATTCCAATATGCTGCAGAGCAACTAAGCCCGTGCGCCGCAACTACTGAGCCTGCGCTCTGGAGCCTGTGAGCCACAACTACTGAACCCATGTGCCACAACTACTGAAGCCCGTGCGCCTAGAGCCCGTGCTCTGCAACAAGAGAAGCCACCGCAATGAGAAGTCTGCACACTGCAAGGAAGAGTAGCCCGCGCTCACCACAACTAAAGAAAGCCCGTGCGCAGCAACGAAGACCCAACGCAGCCAAAAATAAATAAATTAATTAATTTAAAAAAAAAAGGAAAAGCAGCTTCATGTTAAAGGATGCTGGGCTAGTACTGGTATCCTAAAATCTGGAAGAGAAAAGCCCTAATTTATCACCTCAACATGCTGTCCCTAGATAATAACAAAGCCAGGGGACGTATGCCTCATTGATAAAGATAAAATGAATCTTCCTATAACTATATAGAGTTTACAGGTGCTTTTACATATGCCATCTTATTTATTTCTTCAAGAAATCTGTAAGTTAGGAGGAATAGGTAGTATTATTTCCCTTTTACACGTAGCGAAAGAGGAGCTCAAAGCTTGTCTGTGAGCACACATCTGACAGAGAGCTAGAACGCAAACTCATGTCTTCCGACTACAAATCTTACTATGCTACTCTGTTATCACACCACTCAATGTTACAAGGTTTTAGGTAAACCATATGTGCCACAATTTCCACGTAAATATAATAACCATGTATTATAAAGTACTCATTTGTATAATAAGCACATATACCATATTGGTCTTATCCCCACTCACCCTTGGTCAACTCCTCTCACACCACCACACACATTTGTAGTGTACCTGTCACTGTTGCCATTTTCCATTATCTTGTGCAATAGTTTGATTCACGCATTTTTCTTGCACTGGACTATAAGCTCCATGAGGGGAGGGAGCATATCAGATTTTGCACATCTTGAATTCCCAGGAGAGTTCTTGACTCTCATTAGGTGCTCAATAAATATTTGCTGAATGAATGAATGAAAAATCAAAGTGAAACAGCTAGTGCTTGGATTTGGGGCTCCACTCTCAACCAGAAATCAGTGGGGCCTGTGAGAGACTGAAGGCCAAAGGAAAATATTCATAAAAGTGTTTCTAGGTTGTTCTTGGACCCTGGGGTTAGCAGGGGAGAAAGCGGGCATCTTTCCAACTCATATGAATGGGAATGCGTGTGGCTCTTACTCCTGGGAGGCCCTTCTGTGACTCCTTCTTTTCCTCCCTTGGCTGGAGGTTGAGGAAGGAGAGCTAGGGCAGGGTGTAGAAGAGCAATGTGGCCCCCGAGCAGGCGAGACCCGACAGTGTTACCTCTTCTGGGCCTCTGGAGCTGCCGGCACTCAGAGGGCGTGGCCTCTCTTCTGGATCCCTGACCCAAGTCCCGAGGCGACGTCCAGGCCAAAGTCAATTCAGCTGCTGCCTTGGGCATGGAGAGAGGTTTTTATTGCAACACCTGAGCCTTCGGGCGCATCTGCCATCTATTTCTTTTGGCATCGCCAGAAGAAAAGAAAACTCTTCCATTCCAGATACTGACAAACCCAATCGTTCTCCTTCAAGGGGAAAGGAGGAAAACTTTTATGCTTTGGAGAGACTTACCTTAAACGGATGGGGAAACACGTTACACATCTGTATCAAGTCTGTGTTTGCTATTCTTGCCGCTGTCTCCTCCGAATGACTTTTCACAAACTGCAAATGAAATAAATATTATCTAAAAAGTGACCAAAACATTCATGTACCTAAATATAAAACTGGATCTAGATTATGAACAAATGTAAACTCAAGATCAGCCCACATCAAAGACTTATTCTTAATGAGCACGTATCCATCAACACTTATTCAGAATGAACCACACAATATGCTCTGCTCTGAGCAGTTAGTGTTTTTAAAGGTCTCTCAGAAGCTTGGCTAAAGTCATTCATGTTCTCTGGTTCCTGTCACAGGTGGGACAGAAGCAGAGTCACCTAATTTAATCTGCCAGGCGGAGAGCCAGATTTCTTTGGGCTGCCGCCCTGAAGGGTCAGGTCTGCTTTTAAGAGTTTTCTCTTTGCTATTGGTTTTCAGTAATCTTATTATGATGTGTCTTGGTAAAGTTTTATTTCTTGTGCTTGACGCTCATTGAGCCTTGGATTGGTGGCTTTATAGTTTTCATTTTGGGCCGTGTCTCCATGGTTACTCATATTTTCTTCTGCAATATTTAATATACCATGAATCTCATCCAGTGTATTTTCCATCTCAGACATTTTAGTTTTCATCTCTAGAATTTTGATTTTCTAAAATTATCTTCCATGTCTCCACTTAACATATTCTGTCTTTCCTCAGGCTTTCAGACATATGGAACACAGTTATATAATTGTTTCAATGTATTTGTCTGCTCATTCACACATCTGTGTCAGTTCTGAGTCAATTTTGATTGATTGATTTCTTTTTCCTCACCATGGGTTATATTTTTCTACTTCTTTGCATATCTAGTCATTTTATTAGATGCCAGATAGTGTGGATTTTAATGCAGTTGGTGCTGGATATTTTTATATTCCTGTGACCATTCTTAAGCTTTGTTTTGAGACACAGTTTAGTTAATTGGAAACAGTTTGATACTTTTGGTCTTGCTTATAAGATTTGTTAGGAGGGACGAGAGCATCGTTTATTCTAGGGTTCATTATTTATCGCCGTTGAGGCAAGACCCTTCGGAGAACTCTACCTGGTGCTCCATGAATTATGAGATTTTTCAGTGTAGCTGGCAAGAGTGGGCACTCACTCCTGCCTCTGTGAGCTCTGGGAACTATTCCCTCAAATCCTTTTGGGTAGCCTCAGATGTTTCCTCAAACACATACACTGATCAGTACTCTGCTGATACTTGAGGGGACACTTCTACACATCTCTGGACTCCTTTGTGTACCTCTTTTTTCTCAGGTCCTCTGCCCTGTGAACTCCAGCTTTCTTGATCTCCCTGGTCTCTCACCTTTGCCTCCTTCACCCAGGGTATCTGTGGGCTCTACTCTGTTTCCCCCACCCTGCTGCAGCCTGGAAACTCTAGTAAGGGAATAATCTGGGGCAATTTTAGAACCTATCATGCTGGTTTCTTGTCTCCCAAGGATCACTGTTACCTCATGTCTAATGTCCTGGAAACTGCTGCACCATATATCTGTCCAGGGTTTTAGTTGTTTCATGTAAGAGGGTAAATCTAGTCCTTGTTATTCCGTATCAGCTGGAAGTGGAGGTCTGCCATCAGTAATTTTAAAAAAATTTATTTATTGAAGTATAGTTGATTTACAAAGTTGTGTTAGTTTCTGCTATACAGCAAAGTGATTCAGATATACATATACTTTTTATATACTTTATGAACATGAAAAAGTATATATATTATAAATGATATATATATATCTTTTCATATTCTTTTCCATTATGGTTTATTACAGGATATTGAATATAGTTCCCTGTGCTCTACCGTAGAACCTTGTTGTTTATCCATTCTATATATAATTCTTTGCATCTCCTAATCCCAAACTCCTAATTCTTCCCTCCTCCACCCCGTCCTTGACAACCACAAATCTGTTCTCTATATCTGTGAGTCTGTGTCCATTTCATGGACATTCATTTATGTCATATTTTAAATTCCACATATAAGAGACATCATATGGTATTTGTCTTTCTCTTTCTGACTTACTTCATTTAGTATGATAATCTCTAGGTCCATCCATGTTGCTGCAAATGGCATTATTTCATTCTTTTTTATGACTGAGTAATATTCCATTGTATATATGTACCACATCTTCTTTATCCATTCATCTGTTGATAGACAAATTTAGGTTGCTTCCATGTCTTGGCTTTTGTAAATAGTGCTATCACTAATTTTTAAGGGCTCTTTAAATATTAAAAGTAGTAACCCTTTTCTCCCCATCCCATATGCTGGAATTTTTCCTCTGGATTTTAATTTCCACTGCCTTTTATACTAAATTCTTACAAACTCTTGAGATTTATATTTTGATCAATTTATCTGTTATTTAATTCTTCAGTAGGTATAATTTAATAATTGTACCTATTTAATATATAGAAGGCAAATGATATGATAGACATTGCTAACAGTCCTTCAAAAGCCATTTTTGGGACTTCCTTGGTGGTCCAGTGGTTAAGACTCCACACTTTCACTGCAGGGGGTGCGGTCTGATCCCAGGTTGGGAACTAAGATCCCACACGCCATGCCAAAAAAAGCCCAATAATAATAAAAGATAAAATATTAAAAAAACCCACTCTCACCTTCTTTCATACTAATAAAACCCTCAGGTTTTAGGTGAGTACCTGCTGCCAAGAATAATGACTACAGTTCCAAACCTCCCTGGAAGTTAAGTGTGGCTGTATGATTGATATCTGGCCAATGGATTTTAAGTAGAAGTGGTGTGTTCAATTTCTGGGGAGAGTTCTGAAGGAAAGGAACACGCCCTCACCCCTCTTCCTTTTTCCTCCTGCAGACAATCACCGCTGAAGTTTGAGCAGCCATCCTGGACCCCAGGGAAAGCCACGCACTGGGAATGACAGCGTAATAAGGTGAAAAGGGCCAAATCCCCAGATACAAGAAGGGTTAGGTCAACCCTATGCCTCTTACCTAGGGGTTCTGCCTACTTGAGAGAAAAATAGTCTAAGTTTGTTTTTGCCACTGTTATTTGGGATTTTCTATTAATCAGAATTCAACTTAAACCTGACAGATAAAAACTTTAGAATTATTTTGACAAAAACAAATCCCATTGAGATTTCAATGGAAATTACATTAAATGTATATATTAATTGAATGAGCATTGACTTCTTAACCATATTGTCTTCCTATCCAGGAACACGCTCTGTGCTTTCATGTATTCATGCCTTCTTTTATGTTATTATAAGCATTTAAAAAATCAAAAAACTATTTTCTTAGTTTTTCATGTTGTGCGTTTCAAGCATGTATTACTCTTTGAATTATAAAATGGAAATAAAACCAAATGAATTAAAGTATTATAGAACAATGCAGAAATGTAAACCCAGGGTGAGCCTAAATCAAGGAAAACTATCTCTTTTTAAGTATAAGTTTTTGTTTGTTTGTTTTTGCGGTACGCGGGCCTCTCACTGTTGTGGCCTCTCCCGTCGCGGAGCACAGGCTCCGGATGCGCAGGCTCAGCGGCCATGGCTCACGGGCCCAGCCGCTCCGCGGCACGTGGGATCTTCCCAGACCGGGGCACTAACCCGCGTCCCCTGCATCGGCAGGCAGACTCTTAACCACTGAGCCACCAGGGAAGCCCTAAGTATAAGTTTTTTGTTTGTTTGAAATTTTCATGACATTTCCCCCTCTACATGATTTCCAGAAAGCAAGTTGATGGCTGTTGAACACTCCAGTGCTCCTCAAAGCAGCCCTTTTAAGCATAATTGTTTACCAGAAGTGCTTGGAAATTCATTTGCACTGTATACTTCTATTCTGGCGTCTTACTTCTTAATAGGATCTCATCCTCCTTAACTAAAAGCGGTAGGTGACTTTTCTGACCAGTAAGGACAGAGGATGGAATGCATAAGGATTCACTAGCTATCAGGCTTCACAGCTAAGAACACACCTTGGTACTTCTAATCAGAGGAGCTGGGTTTGAGACTTGGAGTAAGTAAGTTCCTAAGAGTTGTAAGGCGATGAACAGGTCACTTACCACCCTGGAGCCCCACTTTCCTCATGTATATACATGTTTATAACTTGGGAATGATAAAAATACTAGCTTAAACTTCTTTACAATTTTGCTGTAAAAGCAAGAGCATGGGTATGAAAATGTTTTATTAATGATAAAGTCTATATAAATGTTAAGAATGGGTTGGTCTTTTGTAACCATAAAATAGCGTATTTCTCATTATCTTCAGCCATGGTTTTTTATTTTTTCAAGTGCAAGGATCCTTCTTTAAGATAAAAAATTTATATGAACCCTCTTACAAATTGTGGTATTTTTACTAGCTCTTGGTTGAGGAAATAAATGGGATAGGTATTATCAATACTTTAGTAACAGTTGTGAATGAATATTTTTCAATCTCAACAGCACTGGAAGTAGTAGAAATTATATGAGTAATTCATATTACCTGTTCAGTCTATAGGTAATATTGTTGAAGATTCTTTTTGCACCAAGAAACAGAAAACTTAAAACACATTGGCCTAAACATAAGGAAATACCTCGTTAATAGCTGTGCAGAAGTAAGACAGGATTCAGGCTCGGTGGATTCATGTGCCCAATGATGTCAGGAACAGGTTCTTTACAACTCTTCTCAATGCTGGCTTCTTCCTCAATTAAGTGGCAAAATGGCTGCAGCAGCTCCAGCACTCACCACAAGACGTGACATTGTCCCTGGAAAAAGAGAGACAATGTATTTTTAACAGTCTGTTTTAACAGAAAGAAACTTTCCCTAGAATCTTCCTTCCTTTCTGACGACCTCTAACCATAACTTAATTGCCATAAATTTCAGGTCCATTTCTGAAATCACTGTAAATGTAAATGAGATTATTTTATATCAGTCTCAGTCATCCTTAAAGCTATGGGTGCCACATTCTCCTGAGGCAATAGTGTTTTGGGGAGCAGTGGATATCTGGACAAAATTGGTATTTGCTTAGTGTAGCAGAGATGATTGATACCTGCCCTCATCTTGTTAGGCACCATTTTTGATGCACGCTGATAAGTTCCTAGGCAAGTGTCTGTTACTCTCTCTCTGTCTCTCTGTCTCTCGGAGGGATTTCTCTGGGATTTGCTCTATCTGAGGGATTTCACAAGAATGTGTTTGGCTTGCATGTGGGGCAGACTGAAAAGTGCTGAGGAATTGATTCTCCTGGAAGCAGCCCTCAGTCACCAATGGATGAGAATTTATGTTGTCCTGTGGAGGGAAAACTCTTAAGTGTGTTCCACCATCTCCTTTAGGTCCCCAAGGGTACCGAGTTCGTTGCTCACAGTGATAATCGGCTCATCAACACACTGTATTTACTTCCTTCCCTTCCCTTCCCTTCCTGTGTCACGTCCTCACACTCCTACCAGTGTTTCCTCATATCACCTCTCAAACAAACTCCTAGCCCACAAATCCCTGCCTCAGGGTCTGCTACTGCGGGAGCTCAACCTAAGTTGGTAGGAAGGAAGAAGGAAGAAAGATTCTGTGCAGGGAGCTAACAGTGTCCAGTACAGGCACATGGAGAGCCCAGAACCACTTGTAAAACCCCTTAGGATACATATTTATTGGTCTCCAACCATAGTCTCCCCAAAAGACCCCCAAAGTAAGACTGAGACTAAGTATTCCCAAGAATATGTACAAACCTGAAAACTTCTGACAAAATGCAAAATTTTATACCTTCTGGAAACTTGATGGCTATAATTATTAGTAGATATAAAGTCTTCTGAATAAGCCTCTGAGACTTCATTAGCCAGAATGCTTCAGATTGAAACTTTTTGAATATAGATTTGCTTTCCAGTGTTTCTGTCTTTCCCTTCCTGAGAAAAGTGTGTTTATCTCTGGAGATTTGGGGTTATTTGAGATTTGGATTGTTTTCCTAAATCTGCTTCATAGAGATTTGGGGTATTGTTATTATGTGATACTTTTAAAAATAATTTTATTTCTTCAAATAAAATCTTTGGCTCATTGGTTTACAATATTCCTGGAGGTTTAAACTTTAAAATATAAAGTTCAAAAGGGATATAACCACTAGAGGGATAGGAAAAATTGAAAGCTTGATTTTCATCAACTAAGATTGGAAACCAGAGCTTTATCACTCATATTTGCACAGATGCCATGTGTCTGGAACCTTGGACATCTGGGATGTGGGCGTCTCAGCTTTTCTTCAGCTTCTTACTAGAAACCGAGGAGTTTTCTTGACAGCAGTAATAAATCAAACATCCACAAGAAGCAAAGAGGTAATTGAAGTGAAACACAAACTGTAAAATGTTCTCCCTAAAATTATTACAGCCTTTTCTCAGTGGTTTCTTTCCTTGGATCTGCTAGAGTCATGAGTTTTCAGGAGAATGCATGAATTGGAGATGTCAAAATTATTTGCTTTTGTGGAAATTTTAATTTGTTCACAGTGTACACAGATGGAAGCTAACTTACAGAGCACATCCCACGAACTCTAGGTAGCCAAATTTGTCTTAGGCTGTTACAAATTCATGGTATTTTTTGACTTTCTGAATTTACATTTTTGACCTGTTTTAGTGTAAATGTCCTTCAACAGGTATAATAAACATTCTAAAGGGATTTGCTATACTTCAAAGGACATAAATGTGTATTCTGAGAATTTCATTCTGACAAACTGATGTATTTGATGTATTGAAAGTTAGATATAGCTGTTGAACTGTGGACTTTTCTGTAGGAGGACCCTGAGATGACTATTTTCTGTGGCATCATATTCATAAACAATTTCTGTTCAGTTGGATGTTTCTAATGTATTTTAATCCGTTTTTTTTTTTTTTTTTTTGGCTAAGGGTAAAAGATTGGCTTGGCTATATTGGGAATCAATAATTTAAAAACATTTTAGATTGATTAAGTAATATTTAAAAATAAAACTAATTAATAGATATTTTATGACTTTCCCCCAAATTTCAGAAGCAGCAACTCTTTCGTGAAGAGGAAAAATTGTTGCCAGTACTCACATAAGATTATTTAGGTTTGTTTTTTTTTTTTTTTTGCGGTATGCGGGCCTCTCACTGCTGTGGCCTCTCCTGTTGCAGAGCACAGGCTCCGGACGCGCAGGCTCAGCGGCCATGGCTCACGGGCCCAGCCACTCCGCGCCATGTGGGATCTTCCCAGACCGGGGCACGAACCCGCGTCCCCCTGCATCAGCAGGCGGACTCTCAACCACTGCGGCCCCAGGGAAGCCCAGATTATTTAGTTTTAATGCGATTCCTCTAGGAAGAACTATAAAAATGGTTGATCTTTCTTCCTTTTTCCAGATTGAAATCATCAACCATTGCTTCTTCCTCATGGCTCTCAGGGCAGTCTAACCAGCTTCTTGAAGTCAGAATGCACTTGAGGAGGCTGAATATCTCCATAAAACGGTGGCTTAATCAATGAAAATGAAATATTTTAAAAATTAAACTGGCAGAATGATTCCCTTAGTTGTAGCACATTTAAGCATGATCAAATGAGACAACACATTAGAATGCAGTTTTGAAAAACTACAAATCCTGTTCACAATTCACACAAATTCATTATTGTTACTCTCATCGTACACCTCCATATTGAGTTAAACAAAGCATTATTTCTCAAGCTTGAGGCGTAAACATCATTCCATATGTTAGCTTGAATGCAGGGTTTTGGAACTTGTTTGATCTGTTTAGAGATTCCTTAATATTTTTGCATAATCCATTTCTATTGCCCATAAAATCTCCTTTGATTCCAGAGCAATATGCTCCCACGATATTTCCAGACTTGTTCTAGCTAAGGGGAACAAATCTGTTATTATTCACACACACCTACCCCTTTTACAAAGATCTGAGGTAGAAAACTAGGGGAAACTACTGGTTGCCTACCTAGTATCTATTTCATCCCTTTCCCTCAAATATGATTCCAGTTTTGAATAGGCAAACCCCCCCTGCACCTTTCCCTGCACAGTTCAAAAAACTGACCCTGTCCCTCCCTCCAATGGTATAACCTGTGATATAGGTTGGTGATGGAAATCCTGGAACTTGGAAGCTTCTGTGAGGGTTTTCTGCTATCAAAAGGTGGAGATTTGGAGGCGGAGATCCTTTGTTTAGTAGAGCACACTAACTGCGGGTATTTGGAGATGCAAAGTTAGACCCAGAGAATAGTTTAGAGTGTGTGTGTGTGCGCGCGCATGCGTGCGATGTGGTAGGTAACGGCATTGCGTCAGAAAATAAGCACTATTTAGGAGGGTTGAAGCTGGGAACTCGAGTTCATAGGAAAAGCGTCTCAGGAGGATAGAGGAAGGCAAGACGTTGGTGACAAGCTGCAGTCTGGGGGACAGACCATGACCAGCAGGAAAAAATTCCCTATCCCAGGGAACAACCAAGGGATGTCTAATACAGTTTTATTTGTTGCCATTTACCTTACTGTGTTGTCAGTTCCTCCTATGTCCCCAACTTTTAGTCAAAACAGGCGATGCACAACAACCCTGGGTTCGTGATTCTCTGGGGGACAAAGTGCATTGGGTTGTGTTCAGCAAGGCATGAAATAGGACGGTGAGAGAGGGCGACCTCTGTAGAGCTGAATGTGATGGCCGGAAAGAAGGCTCAGCCTGGACAGGTCTACAGAATGAAAATCTCCCCCTGCCCCCCAAGCAATTCCTGGCAGGGGTTGGAGTCTTTCCCACAGCACGTGGGATGGAGGTTCCAGCCATTTCATTTGGATGTTAAAGGGTAACACCAGAAACTAGGGAATCTGGGGACACCAGGTTACCAACGGAATCATGCTCATTACGTACGTTCAAACATATATTTGTGTCTTTGCTGGAGTCATTCTTTCTGTTTTAGTCCTTTGCCGTTTTCTTCCCCAGCAGATAAACTTTTGCGGCAAAGATCTTTAAATTGTTAATTTAGTACATTCACACAACAGGGTCGCTGCCACGTGTTGCTTATCATAGGACGTGCAAATGATCAGAGTCAAACAGAACATTTTTGTATTTAGCGTGTTCCACAGAGCTGTCTTCTTATAACCTTTTTTTCATTAACGATGGAGAGAAAAATACACTGACGTCAGCTGTGGATGTTGCCAAAGAAGACATTTGCTTTCTGTTAGCCTCAATCCTCCTCTCCGAGGCTTACCGCATCTCATGACGGGCTCCCAGGGCAGGACCTGCTTTATGTAGGGCTCCCAGAGATAAGGATGGGAGAACCTCCTGTTCAGAGCTCAGCTGTCCCATTGGAGCTCTTTTTCTTCCTCTTCTTGTGGAACATTTGGCAACTTCAGTCAGAGGTCGCTGAGCCCACCCAATCCTGAGATACATATTCCAGGCACGGCAGTGTGGCTAATGTGTGCAGCACCAGCAGGGCTTAGCTTACGACATCTACGTTTTGGGAGAAGCAGTTGGTGTGTTCATCTCCAGATGTGGCCCATCTGTGCTCTGGAAAGGAAGTAATGTCCTTCAGTGAATGCAAATGGTGGAGGGATATGCAGTTTACGCCCCTGGTCACTTTCATGGAGTGGGAAATGGCCCAGTGAGACCTCTTGGGGTCATCTCAGGAGAGTGTCCCAAATGGCCAATCAAGGCTGGATCCTGGCAGTCCCTTTAGTGCAGACTTTGAGGAGAGGAGAATGGGATTTAGTCTGGGTAGGGAGAAATTGACGATCATAAGATGGTTACAGTGGTGCTAAGGGTCTGAGAGATCAATAGGCCCCTGGTACAGAAAGAAGGAGTAACTGTGCAGTAACCTCTGGGAAGGCAGAAGGACCCACTGCTAAGGAAGCCCTAGGTCACGGACATCACTCATGTATGTACCTGTACGTGTACCACATGAGTGAAAGTGGGTGTGTGCTGGGGGACACCTATTCCTAAGTTCTTAGGACCTATTCCCTCTCTCCCATTCTTTTTCTGTATTGAGTTAAAATTCACATAACCTAAAATTAACCACTTAAAAGTGTACAACTCGGTGGCATTTAGTACATTCACAATGTTGTGCAACCCCTTCCTCTATCTAGTCCCCGAATATTTTATCACCCTGAAAGGAAACCCTGTGCCCCTTAAGCAGTCTCTCCCATATCATCCTTCTTCCAAGCCTCTGATGACCATGAATCTGCTTCCTGTCTCTATGGCTTTACCTGTTTTGGATATACCATATAAATGGAATCGTAAAATACATGACCTTTCGTGTCTAGCTTCTTTTTAGTATAGTATTTTTGAGGCTTACCCATGTTACAGCATGTATCAGTATTTCATTTTTTATGGCTGAATAATATTCCCTCATGTGGCCAGACCACATTTTGTTTATCCATTCATCAGTGGATGGACATTAGGGTAATTTTCACCTTTTAGCTACTTTTAACAGTGTTGCTATGACCATTTGTGTACCAGTGTTTATTTGAATTTCTCTCCCCATTTTATAGTGTGCCTTTCTCAGAGAGAACAAAAGTTACAAATGTTAAATGAAACATGATCACACATGAAATCAGTGATAGAAGATGTTATGGTTCTATTTATTTTATGACCACTGTTGTAGACCTCACAAAATGTTCATTGCCACAAACTAAAGATAAGCGATAACTACATGTGTTAGACAAGGGCTGGAAAAAAAGTAATAGAAATTCAGAAAAATTTTATTCTTTAACTGATACGGAAGTGTCTTTAAATTTCTGTTCATCTTTAAAAAATTGAAGTTGGGAATGTTAGGCAATGAATTATGGGTATGGCTGGTGTCAGACGATTTTACAGGTCATCAAATAATGTACTCACACCAAAAGAAAAGGCCTTGGCCCTACACATTGACCAATACCTTGTATATTTATATATTTATGTTTTTTTCTATTTTTATGATTATGTATTATATATTTAATATACAATATATATTGTATACAATTTAAATGGTACACTTATATATTTTTAAGTTGAAATAAAGTGTTTTAAGACTTAGAAAACAGATACATCATGACAGCCATTAGATTGTACCTACCCCTCCTTCCTATCCAGTTACAGATTGGTTGATTTAAGATTTGATTCTCTAACTGGATTGCATGGAGGAGGGAAGAGAGGTAAAAATGGAAAGGTAAGTGTAGAGCCAGCGTGCATAGACTACTCTGGTGTGTCCAGGAGCCAGAAGACAGGAAGACAGGACACCCGGCTCCCTAGCTCCTCATCGCATAATCAGTAAAGTGTCGTCAGACACACTCAGAGACGGGGTCCTTCTCAGAGAGGACTTGAGCCTCTGAGCCTTGAGGGCTGCTTTTATCAAGGAGGGAGCTGTCGCCAAAGGTCCTGTGCGGACCCAGTGACAATCAGTGCTGGCTGAGAGAGTGATGGTGGTGATAATAGCACAGACCACTGACCTGTTCCCCTCCCCTTCATCCTCCAACTGCCAGCCCACCAAACTTGCCATCCAAGTAATGCTTTGAGTACAAGGAGAGAGAGGAAATGCCTCTCTGGGGTGGATGACAGCACATTTCCCTTGTGGCAGGTAACTTTCGTATCTGAGAAAGGGTAATCAGCAGGGAAGACGGTAGTGGATTGGTAAGATCTGATTTTATTTTGCCTACAGCATCTGTGGGTGATACTGGAACTCCCCTTATTCAATGGCAGCAGAGCCCTGCTTTTTCCTTGGGAGCTAGGAAAATGATGACTTTCTAGTTCCCTTGTAAGTGGGAGTCTCAGCTCACAGCCAGCACTGACTGCCAGCTACCAATGTATGAAGAGTAAGTGACCATCCCTGACCAGATTGTTGCTCAAGAAATGGGATTCTCTGTGCCCTTTGACCTTTCCCAGCCAGTCCTATGTCTTACTCCAACAAATTTATTATAATAGTGACATCTGTAAGAAAAGATGAGATATCTGGAAAAATGGTAAGACATGTAATTCTAGACCAGAATTGAGGGAAAACTCTTGCTTCCCAGGCCAAACACGATGTGAGCCAAATAAAACTTTTAAATCCAGCCTTTTAGCTGAAAGTCCGTAATTTTTCCTTTCCCTAAATCTTTTTTTTTTTCTTTTTGGACAAGGCTCATCTGGGAGTCACCAAAGTCAAAAGATAAACAGCAAGGAGTATTTATTAAACCATCTGAAATTCTCAAAACCTGAGAACACCTTTGAGCAATTACAATGGAGTTACGTGTAAAGGTAACTTTTTCAGATTGGTCAAAATTTTCACTGTCTTAGGCAAATGAATGGCTGATATATTGTTTGATATTATAGAAACCTCCCAATTACTGGCTAGGGAAGGTTGTGCACAGCTTGTTAGAAGCCCAAAGGCTTAAGGGTTTGTTTGTTTGTTTTTTTATAAATTTATTTATTTATTTTTGGCTGTGTTGGGTCTTTGTTGCTGTGCGTGGGCTTTTCTCTAGTTGTGGCGAGCAGGGGCTACTCATCGTCGTGGTGCGCGGGCTTCTCATTGGTGGCTTCTCTTGTTGCGGAGCACCGGCTCTAGGTGTGCGGGTTTCAGTAGTTGCGGCACACGGGTTCAGTAGTTGTGGCTCGCAGGCTCAGTAGTTGTGGCGCATGGGCTTCGTTGCTCCGCAGCATGTGGGATCTTCCCGGACCGGGGCTCAAACCTGTGTCCCCTGCATTAGCAGGCAGATTCTTAAGATTCTTAACCACTGAGCCACCAGGAAGTCCAGGGTTTGCTTTCTGACTTGAGGACTGAAAAGGCACTGTACATAGGGGGTGTGTGTGTGTGTGTGTGTGTGTGTATTTATGTGTGTGTGTATGACATTTCCCTTGCTGAGGCTAACTCAAAGAAGGGTGCAGCAATCCTTTCACAAAATCCCAGCCTATGGACAGCCAGTTGCTCATATGTGGATCACGGCACATGTGGATCATGGCAACAACACAGGACCTCCAGTCAAAAGACCTGGCTCAGCATCCTGGCTCTGCCAATTGCAGCTGAATGACCCTGGACAAGACACTTAAGCACCTTTACTCTCTCTGCCTCATCTGTAAGAAGGGTGTCTGTACTTGATGGTCTCCGGGGTTCCTGCTGGCTGTAAGAGCTATGACCATTTGTTTGAGCCAAGGCTTTGGCATAGCGACAGACAGCTGGCTTTACAGACCCCGTTTATCAACAGCATCTGCATAATTTACCACTTCCTTAAGTCCCAATTTCTCAGATGCTCGCTGTTCTGTGAAATCCACAGTGCTCTCCAGCTGAAAGGGCAGGCAGAGAAGGAGAGGGGCAGAAAGTCTGGTTAAAATATTGAAAGTGAGAACTGATGGTGTGAGACAACTCCGTATATTGATTTTAGACAGCTTCCTCTGTCCTTGGCCACAGAAGAACCTACTCCACTGCTTCCCTCTGGCCCACATTGACCCAGAGTGAAGCCATGGAAAGAACACTGCTTTTTCTGGCTTCATGCTGGCCGAGGCGGGTAAAAAGCAGCTCCTTTCCACAACATATTTCCTTGCACCTCCTGACAGTGTCTCCTTCAGCTACTGAAAAATGGAAGACCACAAACCAAAAGGCTGTTTCAGGAACCAGAGTTGAGAGAACCTGGAAAGGAACCCCAAAGGGAAGTCATTCTGGAGGGATGGCAATGGGTCCTTGAGCCAGAGTCAGCAAGGGAACCAGCAGCATCTGTGACAACACCAGGCACAAACGGAAACGATCGTTCGAGGTCTCTGGGGTCACAGACACGGGGCTCCCTAGCTGAGGGTTTGATCCTTCTCCAAGGAGAGCCTAGGAAGAGAGAGTGCTTGCTAAACAATGGCTGCCTTCCCAGGACAGCAATGCGACTTGGTCAGAGGGGAGAGATGTTGTTTTTCTTTTCTGAATACCTGCTGGGTTTGTCTGTGGTCCATTCAAGTCTGCGGAACCCTCTTGCCCTTCCTGTTTTGCCCCGGATTGCCTGTATCTTTCTTCTGTATCCTTCTCTCAGTTTGGCTCTGGGATAGCACTTGACTTTTACAATTAGAGAACAGGAATTACTCCATTTTGCTCCCATCTCAGGGGACAAAACTCACTGAGATGCCTTTGTGACGTCAGAGACGCCACACAAGTCCAAATGCTCTGGTTTCTGGAGGTGGTTTGCCCTTTGCTTCTCAGCAGAAGCTTCTCTGGACAGGCTGTGAGAAGAGTGTCTTGAGGAGAATGTAGCTTTGTGAAATGTTTGCAGACATGGGCTTTTCGGTTTGGGGCTTTTCTTCCTGTGGGTTACTAGTGTACCTTGTAGCTTGTGGCTCTTTTATAGTTAATTTTTTTTACACTAATAAGAGTTAATAAATTTGTTAAATTAATACTTTCTGGTTCAGTATTTAGCACAGATACCTTCACAATACTGATAGTTGAAACAGAAAGGTCTAATTAAACTAATGCTTAATAAGTTGGTTTTTGTCCCAAACTGGGTATTTCTTTATATTTCTCCAATACTTATTTATGGAATCCTTCAAGCTTTTCCTAGGATATAAATATTTTTGGAGAAATTTTTCCACCTATGGTTTCAATCTTAGGTCAAATCCAAGCAATATTTTATTAAATTAATATTATTTGGGAGTTTTAATCTAGGTTTTCATGAATAAACTTTTGAGCTCTCAGGAAGCTTTGGTAGATCAGCACTTTTCAGAAGCAAAATAGGATATAAAAATGCAGCTTGTTTGAAAAAATTCTGACTGATAAAACCACCACAAAGTCAGGAGACCAAAGACAAACTGTATTTACAATTCATATCACAGAGGGCTTATTTCTTTAGTATAAAGAGTTTTCCTACAAATAGGTATAAGACCAACCACCAGTGGAAAATTGGGCAAGCATGTTAACAGATAATTCACAGAAAACAAAATTTTATATAACTCTTAAAATATGAAAAGATACAGTCGTTACTCATGACAAGAGAAATGTCCTTAAAACTAAAATGAGTTATATCTTTTACCAGATTGGTAAATATGAAATTTTTGATAACACAATGTTGTTAGTGTAGGGAAACAGAGAATTGTATAGTGGAAGTAAAACTTGATAAAATCTCTAACAAAATTATATTAACAATATCTATAAATAGCATACAAATCCTTTGACTCAACAATTTCCTTTTCTGGGAATTTAACCTAAGATATAACCACACACATGTGAAATAATGTGTATAAGTCTGTTCATTGCAGCATTATTTTAATAGTGAAAGAATGGCAACAATGTAATTGTACAGGTCAAAAATTATTGTACTTTTTGCACATCTATAAAACCGAATATTATGCAACCATTAAAAAGAATGAGGCAGGCATATTTGTACTGAAATGAAGTTCCAAGATACATTGTGAGGTATAAAAAGCAAAGTAGAGAAGAATATGTAGAATAAACTATACAAAAATAAACAATATATGACATACATATTGTATAATTACATAAAGCATACATGTCTACTTGACCTGTATTCTGTCAGATGGGTCTGTGTGTGTGTATGTGTGTGTATTTATATATGTATAGACTGTCTCTGAATGGATATACAAGAAATGGGTAATAGAGGAAAGAGAAAATGGGGGAAGGAGGATTGCTTTTCATTATATGTATTTTTGTATATCTTAAATTTTGTACGATAAGCAATTGTTCCCATTTAAAACTATCAATAAAATAATTTCTAAAAATAATTTTTAAAAGGATAAAATACTATTTTCTCTTTCAATATTCTGAAGTCCTTACATTTCTCTTGTGACCTCTAGAAGCAGGTGTCCCTGTCTCTTAAGCACAATTACTCAACAAACTAAAGAAGTCTTCATCTTATTATTCCTTCTTAAAATAAAAGGCTTTTCAAAGTTTATTTAGCCACAGCCCCTAGAGTAAATCTAGAAAAATTCCTGAGCTCTTTCTTCGCATCTGTGCCTGATCTTTTGATTCCAAGTTCTCTCTCTCTCTCTTAGATGGCTAAGTTTCTTTTTTCTTCAGGCAAAATTCAAGACCTCCTTGCTTTCTCTCCTTATTTTCCAAATGGAATAATGATTCTGGACCAGATACTATACAAATTTCTTTACTGTTATTATTTTTTTATTAAAAAAACTTTTTTTTTTTTTTTGCGGTACGCAGGCCTCTCACTGTCGCAGCCTCTCCCGTTGCGGAGCACAGGCTCCGGACGCGCAGGCTCAGCGGCCATGGCTCACGGGCCCAGCCGCTCCGCGACATGTGGGATATTCCCGGACGAACCCGTGTCCCCTGCATCGGCAGGCGGACTGTCAACCACTGTGCCACCAGGGAAGCCCTACTGTCATTATTTTTAATCATCACAACAATCCTGTTACAGATCCATTTTACAGATGAAGAAATGAAATACAAAGAGTTGAAGTTACTTGCTCAAAATTGCACAGTTAACAAGGGGCTTTTCAATGCTCAGAGAGATTAAAAATGACAACAACAAAAACACGTATAGCTTGGGAATAATTAACTTCTTCTACTTGGAATGAGACATAGAATGTTTAATACAAGTTGTCAGCTTGGAGGTGTTTGAGAAAATTCTTCGAAATGGCTGCATTCTTATGTTTTTATTTCTCCTGACAGGGGAGCATATAAAATGGTTTGCTGATAACAATCTGGTGGAAAATTAATGTGACCTTGAAAAGGTTGAGCAGCGTGTCCTGGGGAGGACCTGGAACTCTCCTCTGAGAATTGAGTCAGTCAGGGTTCAATCAGAGAAGCATATATCTATATCTATATCTATATATCTATATCTTACTTGTGCATGAGATATATTTTTATGTCTAATCATGAGCTTGAAGTTCACAGGGCAGGTGGCTGGGAAGGGGAGATGGATGTCAAGCGGGAGAGAGCAAGGACAAGCTGGAACCCACGAAGACTGACTGGAATTCAAGTCAGTTCTCCTTGCTTCCAACCTTGATGATGTGGTATCTTGCAGGAGAAGTTAGCGCCCTGCACCAAGGAGCTAAACACACACCTAGCCCAGAAGAAACGCTGAAGCAGGACCCAGGGGACCAGGGGACAGTCGCAGAGCTGGCTGCTGCCTGACAAGGAGGTGGGTCGGCAGACAGAATGATACACAAGAGCAAGCGCCCACCTTGCTAGCACAGGAGCCAAAACGACTGCCTCTTCACTTTTGCTCTCCAAATCTCGCACCAAAATGTCTCTTATGGCCCACCCTACCTAGAAACGCGCAGAAAAGGGAATTCTGGGAAGTGTAGTTCAGCCAAGCCGACGCATTGCAGAGCCATCATGAGTGTGTTGAAGGAAGGCAGACCACAATCTTTGGGGCTCAGGTCTCTCCTGACACGCAGCTTGAGAGGCAGCCTCCTCTCCCAGCTTCCTCTAGACCCCGGGCTCATTCTCGTCTTCTCTCCTTGCTTATAGCCAGAGAAGAAGGAAAGGGGAAGTTCGGAAGCATCCACGTTTCCACCTCTGTCTCTGTCCAGTCATCATTTATTGAAGGTAAGACACAAAGACGAGGTGGTATTTTCTTTTTTTAAAAAATTAACTCAATTACTTGCCACATTTTTAAAAAATTTTATTTATTTATTTTTGGCAGTGTTGGGTCTTCGTTTCTGTGCAAGGGCTTTCTCCAGTTGGGGCGAGCGGGGGCCACTCTTCATCGCGGTGTGCGGGCCTCTCACTGTCATGGTCTCTCCCGTTGTGGAGCACAGGCTCCAGACGCGCAGGCTCAGTAGTTGTGGCTCACGGGCTTAGTAGCTCCGCAGCATGTGGGGTCTTCCCAGACCAGGGCTCGAACCCGTGTCCCCTGCATTGGCAGGCAGATTCTTAAGCACTGAGCCACCAGGGAAGCCCAAGGTGGTATTTTCTTAATAAAATAAACAAGTGAATTTCTGGTTTCTTTCTGGAGGAATAGTTGAGTACGGGGAAGTTGTTTTTCTCCTGTGATAACCTCTGTAAAGCTCTTAGTAGCTCTGCACTATGCCTCATGTACAAAAGACTGGCAGTGTCATCTGTATCACAGTGGTCTTCCTGTTAGTGGTCAAGCCCACACCTGCAATCTTGAGAATGTTCAATTCATTCTTTACTTCTGATTCAAGAGTTATCATCCTGTTCACAGCAGGAGGGGAACTGAGTCTGGTTTTGCTGGCCTGTCAGCCTCCCCTGTGTTCTGTCAGACCCTAGATTTTTTTTTTTTCCTTTAATATGCGTTGTGACCATCCCTCCCATTCAGCAGACAGCATCTCTTCTGGAATTTCTCTCTTTCTGCCTTTTCCCTCCCTCTACTACAGCATCTCTGTCTTTTTTATCCCATTGTTTCCTCCTCCACTGATATTTAGCCCCTGCTCAAAGTTTTCAGTCATTTCTTCTCTCTGGTTGGCAAGGGGGCTTCAGATTACAAGGTAGGGGACAGGAAAGGCAGAGTGCCTCAGAGTGGGCTGGGCTCTGAGTAGAGCATCGTGAAATTAATCAGACTCCTTGGATTAGAAGACTGAACTCCTGCTCCCCTAGCTCACGTACCTCTTTTTGCAAGTTGGGCTTCATTGCAACCACTCGCTTCTATTCCTTTAGCTTCCTCCTGACTCATTTGGGGGTGTGGACGCTAATCAAGAGTGCCTTGCTAACAGCTTAGCATCTCTTACTAGGCTCTGCCCCCAACCGGTCTCTCTCAACCTCTGGGATCCTAGTTTTCTGTGATTGTTAATGTTATGTGTCAACTTGATTGCACCAAGGGGTGCCCGGGTAGCTGGTTTAACATTATTTCTGGGTGTATCTCTGAGGGTGTTTCTGTTAGAGATTAGTGATTCAATTGGTGGGCTGAGTAAAGCAGACAGCCCTCCCCAATATGGCTTTATACAATCCACTGAGGGCCTGAATAGAGCAAAAGGGTGGAGGAAGGGAGGATTTGCTCCCTCTGCCTGACTGCTCGAGCTGGATATTGGTCTCATCCTGCCCTCAAAGATCCTGGCTCTCAAGCCTTTGGACTTGGACTGGAATCTACACCATCAATTTTTTAGCTCTCAGACTTTCAAACTATACTGCTGGCCTTCCTGGGTCTCTAGCTTGCAGATGGCAGATCATGGGACTACTCAGCCTTCATAATCATGTGAACCTGTAACTTCTTTTTTTTTTTTTTTTCTGCGGTATGCGGGCCTCTCACTGTTGGGGCCTCTCCCGTTGTGGAGCACAGGCTCCGGACGCGCAGGCTCAGCGGCCATGGCTCACGGGCCCAGCCGCTCCGCGGCATGTGGGATCTTCCCGGACCGGGGCACGAACCCGCGTCCCCTTCATCGGCAGACGGACTCTCAACCACTGCGCCACCAGGGAAACCCTGAACCTGTAACTTCTAATCAATCAATCAATCAACCAATCAATTGACAAATGATTATCTATCTATGTATGCATATCCTATCGATTCTGTTTCTCTGGAAAACCCTGACTAATATGGTTTCTGTTCCGTTGCCTAGGAGAGCCAGGCTTTCAGCCTAGTCTTTTTGGATGGCCCCTTCACTTGGTCTAGCTATTTCACTGTCCCTGAACTCGGATAATCCTCAACCCCATACTCTGGGCTCATAGATCAGTCCTGTCCTCCCTTGCGCTCAGGCCAATAAACTATAACCCCACGTGGGACCCAGCGTTCAGACTTCCCTTTCTAGGAAGAGCGTTCAGGCATCAGGCGGGGCTTGGAGCTTTTGAAGAGCTACTGCAGATTCAGCTTTGGGGCAGTGAGGAAGCTGGGTGCAGGGTGGGGGAAGGTTGTTTTTAAGATGCCCAGCAGGCTCTAACATAGGTGGCCTTGATGGAATCTTCCAACTTCAAGAGTCAATAATTATGCAGTGGAGCCAGGAAGGATGGCTGGGTGGCCCCAGTGGGCAGATACCTGGGATTATGAGAGAATAGGTACTGGGATGATGGCAGAAGGAGAAAAACACACTTCTTTCTAGGAAAGTAGATTAGGTTTTGTTCTGTCTCCTGGGATAAGATAATGGGAAGAGACTTTAGTTATGTAACTCAAACCCAGGAAGGACCTAGAATTCCAAGCAAGTCCTGATATGTATGGTCTTTCTATGTTTTCCTTGAGAGGTAGTTATGAACTCATTCTACCAGCGATGGAGAACTCACTTCATACTTGATCTTTGGGGAGCTCTAATTCTGAACAAATTCCTTAATATATTGTATCAAATCCATCTTCTCATTTATTGTTAATTTTCTTAGGTGTGGATAATGGTCGTGTGGTTATGTAGGAGAAAGCCCTTATTACTGGAGATGCATTTTAAAAATAAGGGTGAAGTATTATGATATCTGCAATTAACTTTAAAATGGTTCAGGAAAAATAGCATATATGCTTATATATAGTAAATAAAATAAATATGACAAAAAATTAATGGCTGAAAGGAATAGGTATAGAGGTGTTCATTTTACTATTCTCTCAACTTTTCTCTATATTTGAAATAATAAAGGACTAGGGGAAAAGTCAGCCTTCCAGTAATTTCTACCACTAGTCCTTATTTTCTTCTCTGGATGAACATGGAACTGATTTAACTCCCTTTTCTTGTGACAGCCTTTTAAATGTTGGAAGACATTGTACACAATGGAGGCGCTCTATATCTATTACTCTTATAATGCGGATTTGGGTCATCTAAGCATCCTGAGACCTCAAGTGCCCCCAGAGCTTCTCTGTTGAAATGTGGGCCAGTGGAACTTATGATGGAATGTGATGGGGAAAGGGCCACAAAGTCTGGGGCAACAGTTTATAGCAGTGGATAGAACTCATGAACTCCTTGGATACATGGCAATTCGTAGCTGTCACGGTTAATTGCATGGACTCTGAAGTCAGACTGCCTGGGGGTGTGGCTCCCAGATCCATCACTCATCAGCTTCGTGACCTTGAACAGATGACTACCCTGTCTGCCTATTTCTCTCATCTGAAAACTGGAGAATACAAGCAGAACCTTCTATTGGCTATTGCTAATAATTGACATTCATATTGGTCATACTAATAGCCTCCTTTTATTGTATAAGATTAACAAATTGAAAAATGTTTAAGGACTTAAAATATTGGCTGGCACTAGCAGCTCTCGATAAATGTTAACTATTATTGTTATTTTTTATTATTATTTTGTTTTGAGTTTTATCTTTTTTTTGCCACTAAACTAATCAATTCAACAAATGGTTATTGAACACCTGCTTCTTTATGTATCTGGTGATGGAGGTCCAGAGAGAAATCAGATTTTGTTATGCCCTGCAGGAGGTTACAGGCAGTAAGCAGGACCTAAAGCCAGTGGCTTCCTGGCTGGAGGGGAGGGAGGCACTGGACCTACAGCAAGGACAAGTTCAGTCCTTTGTCTTATCACCTCTTTCTGAGGGTTTAAGACCTCCCGGATCCAGAACACTGCACTGGCCTTGGAAAAGAGTAAAGAGCTCCCTCAAACTAAAGATAATGGCACAAGAAGGTAATATTTTTGAATGTTTTCCCAGAAGACAAAGAAAATTAACTTCAGCCTGATCTACCTGATAAAACCCAAAGAATAAGTATGATTCATGTTTGCTTTTTCAAGTTCCCATATTTTACCAATTAGTTTTAAAGGTAAATTTACCAATTAGTTTTAAAGGTAAATAAAACCATGACTATTCAGGAGAAATAAAAAGCAAAATTAACATGAGTCAAGGCATATCCAACTAAGTCTGGTGCAGATAAGGGAATGTTTAAGAGAAAATATTTCATTTTGCAAAACATCATCCTTTTGACAAGTGTTCATGGCTTGTACGTGAAATAGCTTAAATCACTGATCACACCAGCAATAAAACAGGCCTGAACTTCAAGTCTTTTCATGTATTTTAAATGGTCCTTTTTTTGGGGGTCTCTCTAAGGGAACTAAATGAGTGAGATCAAATAATTTTAATAAAAAGAGGATTCAACAGTCCCTTGAGATACAATAGAATGCATATGACTGCTGATATAATAGATTCCCATCTTCAGCAATGATAAAGCAAAAAGAAGTTGGAGAGGGTGCAGGCAGTGGGGAAAGGTGCTGCAGGACCCCAGGTTGGATCCTCCTGCCTTGGCTTTCTGCTAAGTGTGCTTAGTTGGTGGTTGTTTCCATTCTTTTGTGTCTTCACCAGTTGGTGAGTGCTTCCTTTGTGTAGTATGCCTTTCCAACATTTAAAAGAAGGTCACAAGAAGTCCTGTTGAGTTCTTCAGAATTTTTTTAAAAAATAAAAATATTTGAACTGACCTCGTAGCAGTTGCATAAACACGCTGGGAATATGGGCACAAATTAACTTGCTTGCTGTGATTTTATTCTTTAAGGAAAATAGATGGTGTACATTTTTCAATCCTCTTTCTCCCAAGATGCTAACACCTTCTTACAGCTGAATTTCCTGAAAAGACATTTGTTCTAAACCAAAGGTCAGATGAGGTTCTTTAATTAGAAGTTCCAGAGAGTTCTTGTACACAGGTCAATTCTGTAGCCGTTTAACTGGTTTAGGAAGAGCTATTGACTGCTGACTATTTTTACAGTTTTTTTTCTTTGCCTGTTTCCTTTGAAAGTATCAGCTGGAACAACTTGTGAACACACTTTAGATTATGCGAGGTCAGCGTCTGTAGATCTTGCGTTTTATGTGCTTGAATGTTCAGGAAGAAGGACTCACAGTATGTTGCTATGACTCTCATTCTCATCAAATTAGAAGGAACATGTCCTTCACATAGAAATACAGTATTTCTTGGTCTTTTATAGTAAGCTGAAAAGCTTTATCTTATCCATAACTTCCTGTTTGTGCGCTGTGAATATTTTCAGCACTTGGGTTGTGGAGTCAAGAAGCCACAAAAGTTTGAGGTAGGATAAGGTGGGGAGTCTATTCTGCACCCAAGAACTTTAAAGTTTCATATAAATGGGTGCGTGGAAAACGACCATTGTCCATTGTGAGCCATTGTGACAGTGACCATTACACAGATTTCATTTAGTAGTAAGACTGTTAGCTCACATCTGTTTGGCAACATCTAGAGGATCCTGTTCCTTGAAAGAATGAATGAAAATGTAGTTCAGGTGTTGTGGTTGTCATCCCGTTTTATTCATTCAGCTAAAAATTACTGGCCATTCTCGGAGTGCCATGCGCTTTCCGGGGACTGTTTTATTCCTTTATATTTTTGCGAGAGCTGCTGTTTCTCCTCTTTGCCTTTCTAACCTCTGCTGGTCCTGCAGGCCCCACCCCCTCAATGACCCTCCCCTGACTGTTCCCATGTGAGTTGCCTGGCCTTTCTAAGGCTTCTCTTGAGCTCCATGCAGCCCTCTAACATAGCCCTGTATCATATTTGCTGATTTCTTTGCAGCTGCACCCCCAGCTCCCAAGAGACTGTGGGATCCATGGGGCGGGGCCGGTGTTGTATTCAGACTTGTGCCCCAGCGCTTGGCAGAGCGCCTGGCACATGGTAGAAGCCTAGTGAATGGTTGGTGAATGAACGCAAGCAAGCGTCCTGCGTTCCCTACCCTTGGGTGAACCTGAAGAAAGATGAACTAGATTTGAGATCTTACTGCATAATTAAATTACCCTGTCCAAATAATTTTTAAAGCTGAGAGGAAATTCAGAGATCGGCTACAGGAAATTGAGGACTATAGAGGTGAAGAGAGTTGGCCAAGGTTATGCAGCTGTTTAGTGGCAAACTGGGACTGAAGCCCAATCTCCTGCTGGCCAGGCCTAGCCCAAATATGGGGAAGATTAGTTGTTATTTCCTCTTCAAAATTACCTTGGAATCCAGGCAAAATGACTTAGCAACCTAAAAATGCTAATGGGGAGACAGCAAATTAAAACTATTTACAGGAATGAATCTAACAGCAAGTATGCAAAACTCTCTGGAAAGAGGAGAAGTGGAGATGGACTCACAGCTGATTTCTTCTGACAGGGTCAAGGGCCTGTAAGCCAGTGTTTGCTGGCCAAACTCTTAACGAGGGTGGATGTCTGAACAGGCCCAACTTAGCATCTGTCTCTGACACGGATTTGGGTTGAAAGACATATGTCAAGTTCAAAAAAACTAATCGATGCGTTTGTTATCCCTAAATGTATCAAACAGGGGATCTGAAATGTTTCTCATTTTTAGTGTTGAACAATGATGGATGTAAAGAACAAGTGATTTTTATTTTCCACCTTGTGATTTTAGAAACCAATTTAGCCTATTTCCAGAACAAGGCCCATAAAGAAAAAAATCTGATTTTGGGATGTGCGTTGAAGTCAGTGTTGACTAATGAGTGGTTAAGCGTTGGGAAGGCTTTGTGAATGTTTAGCAGAAACATGGCAAATTGGTACCAGTGACTCAGAATTTACCTGCACATGTGTTTTGTTTGGATGGTTCAGTGTTTTAACATTGAAAACATTGTCGACCTTTAAAAGTAAGATTTCACGTGTAAAAAATTCTGGATTTCTACCTAATTTTAGAAAGTGAGAGAATCCGGTAACCCTGGATGCACTTGTGTATTAGTTTTCTAATATACAAACTAGGTGTCTTAAAACAGGTATCTATTCTCTCACAGTTCTGGAGGCCAGAAATCCAACATCAAGGTTTTGGCAGGGCCCCTCTCCCTCTGAAGTTTCTAAGGGAGAATCCTTCCTTTCTTCTTTCAGCTTCTGGTGGTTGCCAGCATTCCTTGGCTTATGGCTGAGTAACTGTAAACTCTACTTCTGTCTTCACGTCACCATCTCCTCTTTGTGTCAAAATTCCCTCGTCCTCACTCTAGTAGGAACCTTGTCGTTGGATTCAGAGCCCACCCAGATAATCCAGGATGATCTCATCTCAAGATCTTTAATTATATCAGCAAAGACCTCGAGCCTGCCCACATCCTTCATCCAAACACTCTGTGATAGGCAGAAAAATGGCCCCCAAGGATGCCTACGCCCTAATCTCTCAAACCTGTGAATACGTTACCTTTACAAAAGGGGCTTTGCAAATGTGATTAAGGTTTAGGACTTTGTGAGACTATCCCATATTATCTGGGTGGGCCCCGTCTAATCACATGAGTCCTTAAAAGCAGAGAACCTTTCCAGGCCTGTGCTCAGAGAGATATGTGAGGACAAAAGAAGGGTCAAAGGGACAAAGCATTACTAGCTTTGAAGATAGAGGAAGGGGAGGCCATGAGGTAAGGGGAGCAGGCAGCCTCTAGAAGCTTAGAAGGCAAGGAGATGGATGCTCCCTAGAGCCTCTGAAAGAAACACAGCGCTGCAGACACCTCAATTCTAGCTCAGTGAAAGTCACGTCAGACATCTGACCTCCAGAATGGAAAATAATAAATTGTACTGTTTAAGCCACTAATTTGTGGTAATTTATTACCTCAGAGATAGGAAACAAATATGCTGATCAGGCAGATGGCTTGCTCCAGGTCTAATTGAAGGGTTTTGACTACGACAGCCATTTGTCCTCGCCATTTCTTTTCCCTGTGCTTCCCCTAGAAACCTGCACGGTTTGCTTCCTTATTCACTCAGGTGTCTGTGCAAATGTCACCTAATCAGAGAATCCCCAAGAGACCCCTAACCTTAAAACAAAACAGAAACAAAGCTAAACAAATCCTACCATTCTTTTTACCCACCTTTATTTTTCATCATAGCACACATCTAATGTTGTACATTTAATTGTGTCTATTGTCTGTCTTCCCCTGCTAGAACTGGAGCTCTGTAAGGGCAGGGTCTTGCTAGTTTGTTCCTAGCTGTATCCCCAGAGCCTCAAATGATGCCCAGCAAGCAGTGGGCCATCAATAAATATTTGAGTGAATGAGCGGATGAATAAATGCAGACTTCCCATACTCCCTGAGGCCCTGTTCATGTACTTCCCTTTCATAAGATTTCCTGGAATTCTTCCCATCAATTCTCTTCTACACTGAGTGGATGAGGGTGCCCCACCTAAGCTACCATCCATGCAGAGGGTGTCCACTTGGAGTCCTGGGCCCCTCTGTTCTCCTGCTGTCTCTCTTTCCAGTCCTTGATATGAACTTTGGGGGAGGATGTGCCCATGATCTCTGCACTGCCCACTCCTATTTCCTGGGTATTATCTCTGCCTCTGTTCATTCCCTGTTGGTGCTTTTGTTTTTAACCTTTAAAACACTGTCTGAACTGGAGTTTTCCCAAAAGCAGACCCAGAAGCAAGGACTGGAGTGCAGGTCCTCCATTTGGGAAGGTGATCCCAAAGAACAGAGTAAGGCAACAGGGAAAGTGAAGGAGGGAAGCGGTCAAAGCTGATACGCAGGGCAGCAATGAGGACTCACCACTGTCAGTGACTGAGTTCAACCTCCTGGGGGCCCCTGGAGAAACCACGTGGAATATGTCCTAGAATTGACCTCCATCAGAGGCAAGGAAGCTGCAGTATTTATCCATCAGCTTCTGTCCTTCATGAATTGAGAGTTATCTTTGGATGTGCAACATCCCTGGCATTTGCGGTTGCCCTGCAGGAGGGCTGCACAAATTCCCTCCGGGGGATGGAGAAAACCCTCAGGCAGATAAGCAAAGAGAGGCAAGTCGTTAAGAAGGCAGCTGACAACCTGCCTCAAATCGTCTAGGAGTGGAGGGGTGGAACGGCAACCGTTATCTGTTCCAGTCCACCAGGTTCTCATAGTTCTTACTGGATGGCGAAGGACCGAGACCCGTACCCCATGCCGCCCCGCGGTGAATTCACCCACTGCCGTACACTTTCCCGCCTCCACCATGAAGACACGACCTTAGCTTCTCGTGGCTTGGCTCCCTGCAACAGTAAAGTCGTTCCTTGTTTGCATCGCTCAGATCCATGCGTCCGCTCTGTTATGCTTCGAGGTGGTGGCCGGCCACAGTCTCTAAGAAGAGAAAAGGACGAAACTCGGGAGTGCTCACACAACAAGCTGCAGTTCCTGTGTTGCAGCTGGATCTGAGGCCGTACTTGAAATCCATCACACACACACACACACACACACACGCACACACGCACACACGCACACACGTCCTTCTATTCATTCGAGATTGCTGTCACTCTGAGCCATCATTTCATGCCTAGGCTACTTTCCTGATGGGATGGCCCATAACCTCATCCCTGAGGTGTCGGAGCCCCGGTTACCTCGTCTTTGTCTGTGATTGCTGCAATTAGGTGCTCAGAGTTCTGACTGCGTGGGGAAGGGCCAAGACCCATACCCCACGCCGTCCCCTCCCCTGTGGTGAAGTCACCCACTGCCGTACACTTTCCCGCCTCCACTATGAAGACGCAACTTTAGTTTCTTGTGGCTTGGCCCCCTCCAACAGTAGAGTAGCTCCTTTTTGGCCTGTGGGCTTACAATCATCGGGTTCACAAAATGACCAGGTGACAGTTGTATACTTAGGTTTAGGTGGAACTCTTATTACATCTCTTGGTGGAAGCATCCTCTACTTCCTCTTGGGGCTTATGATCCTGCAGCACCTAAAATTGTGGCGGTGGAAGCACAACTCCCCGAAGCAGGGACCGGGAATGCAGGACGCTGCCACCCCCTTGGTTCCTAGCATTTGTCTTCTGGCTGTTAGGGACATGGCACTGTGAGTGGCTGTCGATTCCACATATAGACTGCATTTGGGAAGACAGTGCCCCAGCTCTACAATGTGTTTTCCTCCAGCGAGAGCCTTAGCTGAGCCTTTGAGAGCCCATTTCAAAGCTCTACCAGGGCAATCAAGAGATTCTGCATGATGGTGCTATATGGTAAGAGCAATGAGTTCCAGGGTTATGTGCCCTTTATCAAACTTCTTTTGCCATAAATCACTGCTCCTTCCAGAGTAGAAGGGGTCCCTTGTAATCAACTTGACATCAAATGTTTGGTCGGTCTCCTCAAAAGAGCTCAGTATCAGTCTGGCTCCTGATAGGTCGGTTACCCATCGATGACAGTACCTCTAGCAGGTTTGGTGAAAAGGGACTCATGCGATTGGGCACATGCATAGCCCTCATTTCTGCCATGGTGGTTACTCTGGTGCTGGAGAAAGCCCTCATACAGAAAGGCAGAGAGAGGTGGTGCTGAGGTATGCAGCTGTCAGTGTGCTAAGCGCTAGTCCACCGGCGCCGAAGGTGAACTCGGGGATGGGCCAAGGGGATATAGGGTCAGCCATCGGGAGCGGCTGCCGATTGGAAGTATTAAAAAAAAAAAATTCTAGAAAGTTCCAAAAAGCAAAACTTGAATTTGCCATGCCCTGGCAGTATTTTTCATAGCATTGACACTGTGTTTATAACTATTTACATAGCATTTACATTGTATTAGGTATTATGCCTACTGTAGAGAGGATTTAAAGTATACAGAGTATACGGGAGGATGTATGTAGGTTATATGCAAATACTGCATCTTTTTTTTTTTTTTTTTTTGTGGTACGCGGGCCTCTCACTGTTGTGGCCTCTCCCGTTGTGGAGCACAGGCTCCAGACGCGCAGGCTCAACAACCGTGGCTCACGGGCCCAGCCACTCCGCGGCATGTGGGATCTTCCCAGACCGGGGCACGAACCCGTGTCCCCTGCATCAGCAGGCGGACTCTCAACCACTGCGCCACCAGGGAAGCCCAATACTGCATCATTTTATATGAGACTTGAGCATCCTTGGATTTTGGTATTTGCGGGGATCCTGGAACAAATTCTTCATAGATATTGAGGGATAACTGGAGAGCAAAAGAGAGAGAGAAAGAGAGAGAGAGAGAGAGGGAGAATATAAAACATATTTTAAATATATATATATACATGTATATTATATATACATGTGTGGGTAGAAAATAAAAACACCATAATATTAAGAACGACCATATCTGCATGATCAACATATAGGTGACTTTTTTTTCTTATTTTTGGATACTTTTATAATTTTTAACTGTAAAATATATCATTTCTGTAATCAAAAGTGAACAGTTACTTTAAAAATTTGGAAGAATCCACATTTGCATTTCAGGTATAAATTTTGGACCCTTTTGTCCTCAGCTTGCCCAGTATTTTCAGTTGCTTGGAAAAGGGGGATTTACTGCTATGAAACAGCTTTTCAAGTAGACATGAGAAATGAATGAAGACTTCAGTGCAGTCATGTCAGAAGACAGACACGAGGTCACATGATTTCTCACAGTCTGATACCACGTAGTTTCTTTTAGAGTAGATTTCAGAGTGAAGAGAGACATACTGTAGTTGCAGGTATTTACTATGAATAAATCTGGGAGGTCCTGTGAGTTAGAAATATAATTATGCAAAAACTTTTGCAGGAAAAGACTGCCACTCCAAGTGAACTGGAAAGAAGGCTTAGTCTTCTTGTTTCACTTCATTTTTGAAATTGAATCTAAGCACACTTTTAGTCTTGAGTGAAAAAAAGTATTTATTATATTATACATTTGTATTATATTTATTATATTATAGGTAATAGTTAAATATATTTTAACTCTTGAGATAACTACCTATATTTTGTTTTAAATCCAAAATTTGAATATCTTGCACTTTTGAACTTCATTTTCTTGCTTGGGATGCCTTTACAAATGTAGAAAAAAATAGAGAGAGAGTTCAAATTCATGAAAATCAGAATTAATAGTTATAACTCTTTTAGTGCATTAGGAGTTAATATCACAAAAATTAATAATTCTCTGCTTAAAAGAATGCCTAATTTAACAAGCTGATAACATAATTTGTAATGATGTGTTTTGTGCATGTAAATGGATCATGTTATTTTGACTTTGAAAATGCTTAGAGACAGTGTTTAGCATCAATTTGAAAAATCTGCCTGTTTGCATTATTAATTTGCTTAGTGGAAAAAGAAAGCACCAAGTTTTCATAGAAACAGAGTGCAAGAGTGGACTTGGGGACTTCCCTGGTGGCACAGTGGTTAAGAATCCACCTGCCATTGCAGGGACACGGGTTCGAGCCCTGGTCTGGGAAGATCCCACATGCCGCGGAGCAACTAAACCCGTGTGCCACAACTACTGATCCTGCGCTCTAGAGCCCACGAGCCACAACTACTGAAGCCTGCGTGCCTAGGGCCCGAGCTCCGCAACAGGAGAAGCCACCACAATGAGAAACCCGTGCACCGCAACAAAGAGTAGCTCCCGCTCACCGCAACTAGAGAAAGCCACGCGCAGCAACAAAGACCCAATGCAGCCAAAAGTAATAAATAAATAAATAAATAAATAAATTTATTAAAAAAAAAAAAGAATGGACTTGGGAGGTTAACAAACCCCTCTATTTTATAGCTGATATAGATACCTAGAGTTAAATAATCTGTCCAGGTTAACAGTTAATGTATAGCAGACTTGCTACTAGATCTCTCACTAGAGTGGAGTGCTAGTATCATTTCATTTCAGGCAAAGTGAAAGAAAAATAAACATTTGTGGGCATCTATTATGGGCTCTTACAAAGATTTTCCAAGAAATTTTCTGAAGTGAAAACCAATCGGCTTAGGAAGGTCACATACTTTGTCCAAGGTCACATGGCTGACTAAAATTGGAGCTGTGATCCCAAACCAGGACTATCTCAATCAATTACACTTGAGAAATTATTATTTGGGAGAAAGTACTTCCAGAATTGTGGAATAAGGGCATCCAAAAATCCACTCCTCAATGAAAGCAACAAAAACATTGGTAAAAATATTCACAATTAAAATTTTCAGTTCTCTGGAAATTAATCAAAAGTTTGCACAAATCTAAAGAGTGTTTATTCAAGAAAAATGGCTGTATCTTGATAAGGACAGCATACTTTGTGGCATTTTAACTATCCCTATCTCATTTTCCTCTCTCCAGTTTTATGGTAGCCTTGAATATGAACAGCCTTACAACCATGACAACAGCTATGTCAACAGCCTCATGGCCCCTAAAGAAGGCAGATGGATTTGGAGCTCCCCCAAGTCCCATCTCCAGAAATTTGTCATAAAATGACCTGTCTGGCAGCTCTCTGAAAACCTCCTTTGCAGAGCTTGTCTTTATTTAACTTGACTCAGACCTAGCTCAGCGCGAAATCCATTTTCCCAGGATGTTTGTTGTAAATAATCAATGGCAATTGTTTAGCATCACAGTGGCTGGAGGCAGTGATACCAGGTGGGGACTTCCAAAGGGAAAATTGGAATAGGGGACTTTGAAAAGCTCCAGCATATTACTGGGAGCCTAGAAGGACACACACATGTGCACTACCAGGAAAGAGAAGGCTCTAATTTCTAGCCTCTGTCTGACCTTGAGGCTCTGTATAAGCAAGTAGTAAAGGCTGAGGCAGAATTGTAAACTGCCACAGCGGTGAAGTCATGCCACAATATACACACAGAGCTCCTCAGAAAAGAGTGGGAAACTTACTGGTTCAAGGCATTTAGGGAAATCTCTATATAATCATTAGCTGACCACTAAGCTAACCAATATGGTACTTCAATGGCTGCAAATAAAAAATAATATAGATTTTACAGAATTAGTAAGGAAATGACTAAGCAAACAAATAGTAACAACAAAAACGAACAGCAACAATAACATCCCTGGAGAGGAGGAAAACCTTATTTTTGGGATTGCCACATTATATTATTTAAAATATCCGGTTTCCAACTTGCAAAGAAACAGAAAAGTATGGTCCATACAAAGGAGAAAAAGAAGTCAATAGAAATGCGTCCGGAGGAAGTCCAACTGTTGGACTTACTAGACAAAGACTTTAAGTCAGCTATTGCAAATATTTGCAGAGAACTAAAGGAAACAACGTCTAAAGAATTAAAGGAAAATATGAATGCAAAGATCACATATCATATCACTCCATTTGTATCAAATGTCACAGATAGGCAGATACATAAAGACAGAAAGTAGATTTGTGTTTGCTAGGGCTTGAGGTAAGGGAGGAATGGGAAGTGACTGCTAATGGGTCTGGGATTCTTTTTAGGGTGATGAAAATGTACTTATAATTAGTGGTTATGGTGAATATACCAACTCTGTGAATGTACTAAAACCCACTTAATTGTATACTTAGAAAGGGTGACTTTCATCTGGGCATGGTTTTACATGCCAGGACCATGTAATTTGTCATCTAATTGCTGAACGGTTAAGTTGAACATATAAAATCATTAGAGTATATAAGTGCTATCAAGGAATCAAAGTACTCCAATGTATGTCTTTAAAAATGTATCAGTGTTTTTCTGAATTCTCCCCTATCTTGCTTTAAATCTAATCTCTTCACTTTCTAAACATATTTTCTTATATTTTTGAAATTTATGAGGATTCTGTTCTGTTTCCTATCTACAGAGCTAACATTTAGTTGGGTGTTTTCAGGCAGATTCTTCAGGCAAAGTGACCTTCTCTACACTGCCCCTTCCATGTCTTCACATTCCTATGGCCTTTTAGAAATCTACACCATCTCCCATCAATATCTGTACAAATGAGTTTATAAGCTGACATTTGGGCCTAGAGTAACCTTGAAGAGATGCCAGAGGCACTTGGTTGAATTAAAATCATAGCATTAGCAAGAAGTGATTTTCCTAAGGAATTCAGATGTGATAGACAAGGCTTCCAGACTTATAAGGGAGAATTTTTTTTTTTGCTCTAGGAAATGGCATGTGAAGATGAGCCAGCATGAGACTTGCATGATTAAGGGAACTTACAGAAAAGTTTAGCTTGAAAAAACCTACAGGGTTTTCTCCCCCGACTCCTCATCCTGGAAAATTTTATAGAAATTAAATGGGATCTAGTGAACATTAAACACTTTATAAGGAAAACAGATTTTTCAAGTAAATAGAAGATAATCTACAGTTTTATAAAAATGTATCATTTGAATTCTACTATTTGTTTTAGTCCAAAGAAAGTTTCAAAATGTCCCACTAGATTTGAATAGAATTATACTAGTAGAGTATGTAATACCAACTTTTTTGGACTGAATTTTTAAAAATATCTATTGGGGTTTTCAAAAAGGAATGTAATCTCCTATGATCGCACACATTAAGGGGATGAATAAACAATGGAAGGGATCCAACTGACTCAAGGATTCTAAAATGCTAAGAACCTGAGATAATGATCATCACCATAGGACACACATCTGGGAGAGAAAGGATAATGCTAGGGTCAAGTCCATCCATCCTGGGCCACAGTTGGACTCTCTAGCATGACCAAGCTTGAGATTGTACTCATGTGTAACCAAACAACTGTGGAAATTCACATTCTCAGCATGGCTTTTTTACAAATTCATCGAGTTTAAAGAAAAAGCCTTTTTCCTCTACTTTGAGCTATCAGTGTTGTTGCCAAGTGTGGTGTGTCTTGTTTAACTTGGGGGATAATGGTTTACAGACCTCAAATAGCATCTCAAGAAAGTCTTCAACATCAAATGCACTTCTGTGGGGACTTTAAAATGTGACCTGAGGGAGAATATTCAACATTGTAAGCAGGTTTATGTGTCACTAACGGCAATATGTTAACACATTTCCTGTTACATGTTAATGATGGTGGTGATGTCTATGTAGAGCGTAGAGTTTACAAGGAATTTTTACAGACATAATTTTACTTAATTCACGCAAAAGCCTGTGAGATATTCAGGGCAGATATTTTTGTCTTCATTTCACACACGGGAAAACTGCAGTTCAGAGGAGTTGAACTCTCTGCTTGTCGTTACTAGAGCTGAGGTCTGGACCCAGGGCTCTTGACTCCAATTTCAGAACATTTTGCAAACCCATGTTCTCCGTCTGGACTGCACATCAGAATCCTCTGGATGATGTTAGGAAAAATCTTCATGCCCTGGCTGAACCCCAGACCAAGGATATCAGAAGGACTTGTCATAAGGCCCGGGCAACTGTATTTGTCACAGCTCTTCAGATAACACCAATGTTCAGCCAAGTTTGAGAACCTGATTCTACTATATCACGTTTCTTCCTTATGGGAAATGTGGCGTTCAAAAACTGAGGCCCAGAGGCCAAGATGTGATGCTTCAGAGATTTTAAGATATTCATTGTCTCATTCAGCTATTATTTATTGAGAGTCTTCTATGTGCCTAGAGGCACTTTTCTAGAAGATACCACAAAGTTCCTGGCAGTCTGGTTATTTCACAGGCATGATTATCACCTTGGTTAAGTGTGGAGAGCTGCCCTCATGGTGCTGAATCTTCCTCACTGTTGCCCCACTTCTTTTTTTTTTTGCGGTATGCAGGCCTCTCACTGTTGTGGCCTCTCCCGTTGCGGAGCACAGGCTCTGGACGTGCAGGCTCAGCGGCCATGGCTCACGGGCCCAGCCGCTCCACGGCATGTGGGGTCTTCCCGGACCGGGGCACGAACCTGCATCCCCTGTGTCGGCAGGTGGACTCTCAACCACTGCGCCACCAGGGAAGCCCTTGTCCCACTTCTTGATTTGACCCTGATGCTGATCACTTTCTTCCTACATGAGGAGTTAGAGCACCAGGATGGAGGTGGGATGTACGGACACTTCCACTGTGTAAAGACGCATGTGAAAAATTCCACTCAGGGCCCAGAGTAAAGAATTTTTAAAAATTAAAAAAATATTTTTATTGGAGTATAGTTGATTTACCATTTTGTGTTAGTTTCAGGTGTACAGCAAAGTGATTCAGTTACACATATACATATATACCCTCTTTTTCAGATTCTTTTCCCATATAGGTTATCACAGAATATTGAGTAAAGCAAGAACATCCTTTTCTGCTAGCAGCTATGCTTCCTTTTGTCAGATAAGGAGAGCGTGTAATCCATCGTGCTCTTCTCTTTGACTTGGCTGCTAGGAGGCTTGGAACTACGTACTGTGTACAAGTCTGGTTGGTTTCCTTCACTGCATCTCTTTTGGCGCATTTGCCCCCACATCAGGCAGAGTCTTGGCCCTCCTGACACTTTAACAAATCATTGTCAAGAGTTTAATGAAGGTCTGGGGAGGGTTAAGGGAAACCAGTGAGTTATGGTGGGACCTCCTGGGGCTGGCTGCAGCTGGAAGGAAGCCACTGCAGCCAGAGCCTGGAGGAGACATGAGAAGCAGTTGCTGGCACATGGAAGGAGTCTGCAGCTGTAGGAGATGGCTGCCTGACAGGAGCTGTAGCTATTGGTGGAGGACCGCAACCACTGCCAACGCAGTAGGGAAGGAATGTGGAGCAAAATATCCCAACATCTTTCTCTTCTTGACCTTGAATCCCTTGCCAGGGATGGCCATTGGCCAAAACAGACAGGAACCAGAGGGCAAAGAAGCCCAACTGATAGGCTCCATAGAGGTGAGTGTCCCAGGACACAGAGCAGGGTGAAGGGTGGATCTGGAAGGGCAAGTGAGGCAACCCAGCACCCCATCTCAACCAGGCAATGAGCCTTACACTTTACGTGCCTTTTATTGTTTGCTACTTCCTTTGTTATTTTGCGCTTTAAAATTAGGCTGAGTAAAAAAGTAAAACCCTAAAATAACACTATTTACTGTGGTTGAAACATGTAAGGGAAATATATGACCACCACCATCTTCCTACATGTCCATGTCCAAGTTTTAGGAACTCTTGAGGGAAATAAGCCAACACTGTCATCTTTGTGATTGAATCATCTCTCTGTGTCTCTCACAGTCATCTACACCAGCCATATATCTTTGTATAAACTAGAGAGCTGATTCTTTTCTGACAGATCTATATATTGCTCTTTAGGGATATGACTGGAGTAAATTCTCCTGTCATGTTTTTTAAACTCAACTACACTACTGCATGAGCTATTATTTTTGCTTTTTTTTTTAAAGCGTGTTTTTTGTTTAAGATTTTGAAAACACAGAAACGGTAAAAAGAAAATAATGATTCCCCAACTCTGCACCTAGAGATGACCACTATAAACATTTGAGCATATTTTCTTTATATCTCTATGTTTGCTTATTTGTTTCTTTTACCACCACCAGCACGACAGCACTTATTAAAAGCTTGGCACTATTCTAAGCACTTTACCATATAAAGTAAAAACTCTTATGATCTTCGTTTTACAGATGAGGGAACTGAGGCAGACAAAGGTTATATAATTTGCCCAAGGTCACAAGGGAAATAAGTGGTGAGACTGGGATTTGAACCAGAACACTGTGCTTAAGTACCCGCACTCCAAGTCACAGAACAGAGTGATATGACATCAGTTAAAAACAGGAACAGTGGAAGGAAAAACAAAGGTAAGACCATAAAATGGAATCAGGAATTGACTAAAAATTCCAAACCATAAAAACCTTCTGGTTTTTATGCTTCTGGCATTCCACAAAGTTTGCTCTAAGTTTGTAAGCTTCTAATTCCAAAACGGGGAGCGTTGTCCATTACAAAAGGCTTGGTGTTCATAAGATTAAAAACAGATCAAATTGTCAACAGAAATACTGCTATTGTTGATATTATGACCAGGCAGAAGTAATCTTATAAATACTTGGCTATTGTGTAATGTAATTAATGATGCTATTTATTCTTTCATGTATTGTTTCATTATTATTAAGCACCTACTCTGGTTCAGGCAGTTCTAGGTGTTAGGAATACAGTATTTAATAAGTTTCTGTGTTAGGGATCTTACATTCTAGTGAAAGAGACAGACAATAACCAAGTAAGTAAGTTAAAAATATATCATTTCAAGTAGGGGGAGAGTGCCAGAGTGGAGAAGGGAAGGCCCACTTCAGGAACAGCCCAACTGGGACAAAAGATGAATTTTGTGGTCTGTGTTTCGTAGCATCCCTCAAAAAAGACCAAGTTGAATTCAGGAAAGGCAGTTAACGTGGGAGAGCAGCACCATCTATGGCGGTAGATTTTAGATTCTGAAGAAAAATAGATGGACTTCATATCCTGTAATTAATCATCTGTAAATATAGTTTTAAAATGTTTTTTATCCAAGGACTGGTAAGTATTGGTGAGTACAGTAGTGAGGGCTACTACCAATGAACCCTGGAGTTAAACATGGAACGGTGGTTCTCAAACTTGTGCTTACATCAGATTCCCCAAGAAGGCTTCTTAAAACCTAGATTGTCAGCTCGCCCCAAGAGGTTTTGCTTTAGAGGGCTTGGGGTGGGGTCCAATAATTTGCATTCCTAATAAGTTCCCATGTGCTGCTGCTTCTGTTACTTCAGAGATCACTCTCTGAGAACCACTGATATGGACCCATTGGTCTTAAGAGACAGTTTGGGTGGTGACCATGGTGGGGATTCCAGGAGTTGGGGTAAAATAATGAAGGTAGGGTTGAAATCCTCTTGGAAAAATCAAGTGGCCTAACCTTGCCCATCTTTTTAGAAGACCATCCCATTATTTATTTAGAAGTGAGCTGAAGAGGTGCTTGTTCCCAAGGTTTTTTCCCTGGGGAAATTGTTTTCAAAGGGCTACAAAGCACAGACAAATGGGTACTTGAAGGTCCAAGTTCTATTCCATTAGTCTGGCCAAAACTGTTTTGGCCTGGAAAACTTTCAGGAAGATGCAAATGAAACATCTATGTTAAACATATATTTTATACTGGTAAAAATACATCACAGAGTCATAAAATTATATTTTATACTGATTAAAAAAACGCTTTTAAAATATGAGACCTTTCCAAATTAATCAAAGTCTCTTTGAAAACATCATTTTAATAGATACATACATAACATTCCATCATGTGATTATATGTACCGTTTACTGAACCGTTTCTCTTTTGAAGATTTCCACTGATTTTGCTCCTACAAATCTTGGTATAATGAATACCTGTGCACATAGATCTTTGCTTACATTTCTAATTACTCTAGATTACTCATAGTGGAATTGCTGAGTCAAAATGAACATTCCTATATGTGCTTGAAATATATTTCCACTTGTTTCTAACCAAGAGCTATTTAAATGTGAACAGTGTTTCAAGGACAGCGTGATTTTGACCTTTTCTTCTTTGCCATTTGAATGAGACTAAGCCTTTGTGTTCTCAAAATAATAAGCATGTGACTCATCTAGGAGGAAACAAAATTTCACATCAAAATGTCTGGAAAGAAAATTTATGAAAGTCTCTTTGAAGAGGCAGTAAATGGAAAACTGCCACACAGTACACAGCAAACATTCCTAAACCCCATCTTTAAACATCTCTCTCTCCCCAGAGTTGCATCTTTACAGCAGCTGCTCCCCCTGACAGTCTCTAGTCTTTGTTTTTCTCTCCAGCCTCAGCTGATCTCTCTCACCTTCCAGACTGAGGTCCATGCCTCTCTCGTGTTAATAAATGTAAGCTCTTCAGTTTTTTTAATGTCCAGCCATAGCCTTAAATAGTGAAATTAAGGCCCAGAAATGAATTGAGCGAAGAATTCTCTTTAAGAGGCTTTGGAGGGAAGCCCTGTGAACATTGCGGGAATGCATTGCAGGTTGGCTTTGGCCAAAAGTTGCCCCTTAACTTCGACATCGGTCCCCACTGTTGGAAGGCTGAATAGCCAAATGCCTCTTCAGTATCATTTTTGGCCTTCCTGAACTTGGCTGGTCTCAGTGAGTGCACGATTGGATAAGTTCCAATCACGTCTATCACATCTAATCATTGTAACAAAGTCTATAATGTGAACAAAGCAAATTTATTAACATTGAATACTCACTTTTAAATGTAGGTAAGCACTGTTGATGTAACCTGGATGAAAAATCTCTTTATGTGTTTTATATGTTGAAATTCTATTATTTCTTTGAAGTAGGTGTACACTTACTAATTTCAAAGAGTGTAGTATTATATTACTAATTATTGTGAAAGTTGTTAATTTTACATACAAAAACAAAAAGAATGTTCGAACAGTTAAATAGGTAAATTGATTCAGTGTACGAACGTTAAGAGAATGTATTAACTACACAGCTTTAGGAAGAAGTTTATATCCTTTTCTAGCCAACAAGTGCTTATAAAAATTAAAACAATAACACAAGGCTGAATAATCAAGCTCGATTTTATTCATAATTAGAATCTTTGTGGAATCGTTTGGTGTATTAGCATTCCTAACATTAAACAAAATAATCTTAAAGAAATTATTTAATTTTGAGTGATTTAACCCCCATTTGGGTTATTTCTTTGAAGGCAAAGACCATTTAAGAATTTGGGTGAATGAATTAAAAGCAGAATGCCAACTTTTTCATCTCAAAATTATGTAAGGAGGAAAATCTTCATAATCATGTACAGCAGCATCTATGAAAAATTACCATTGATCCAGATGTAAGAAAAAATATACACTATGAGGAACATGAGACAGTACTAGAGAAAAATGAAGTATCTAAAAACCTTCTCCCTCCTTTTCTGCTATCAGTTTAAAGTCAATGGCTATTCAGTGCAGCAGACATGAAGGCAAGTAACCCCAGGAACAATCTAGCAACTGGCAAAGCTCAGAAACTATTCCTCTAAATCTTAATGGTAAATTTGTACAATTTAGCTAATAAAAGGTTAAATAATAAAGGTTTGATAATAATTATTATTGTTTAGATTTATTGTGGTTATGCCAGAAGTATGTTCTCTGATTAGGATAATTTGGCTTTAGGTGAATTTTGCTTTTTTTTTTTTCTTTCATCCAGACATTTGTAATTCAGTCAAACTGTGTATTTGCCACATCTGTAATTTACTTTAATATTTCTAATCCTGTCAAAGCTCATTAGCAGAAACTGCTGTTGACTGCAGCAGCAAGAGACTGGGCCAAAAGTGCCTTATGAAAACACTCCCATCTGGATGTACGTCTTTCAGCTTTCCTCAGTGAGGCCTTCAACTGGCAAAAGCAGAGATTTGCTGTGATCAGGAAAGTTTTCTTGTCTCCAACGTTCTTCTCTTCCAAATCTTCAAGTACCTGACATATTGTTTCTAATTTGGAGTGGTATTTTCTTACTAGACACCAAGAGGATTCAAGTCCCTATTTTCTGCTAAAAAATGCCTACTGATGTTCACCGTGGCAAGAAAGCTTAGAGGACATTGGATCCAAATCCTCACTTCGCAGATGAAGCAACAGGCTTGAGGAGGTGAAAGAACTTGTCCAAGGTCCGACAGCTAACTAGGGAAGAACTGTCATGGGATCCAGCCTCCCAAAATGCAACCCTGCACTCGGTGCAGAGAAGCAAGTTGTCACCTTTCAATCTATCTTTTTTCTCTTTCTTAGTGCCATGCTCCCGACCAGAGTTAAGAAACATCTTCCTATAGTAAACCCCTGTTTAGAACAGTGTGCCGGTTTTTTGGGGTTTTTTTTTTTTTTTTTAATGATGTTGCTTTAAATAGACTACTTTCTCTAAATAAGTCATATTCCTTTGGAATAATCCTCCAAAAAAAAAGAAACATCTTCCTTTTTCTTCTCCAATCAGTCATATTTCAGCTTTCAAACACTGATGGGACAGAGCCTCTTTGATCTCTTTCTAAGTATTTCCTGAGTATTTCAACCTGCTGCCTCATGGGTTTAATGAGGATCACAGATGACCCATTGATGTTTCTGGCTCAATGAGCCATTCATTATTATAGTGATTATTACGAAATGCATTTTGGCAAGCTCTCCTTCCCCTTAATTTTGAAACCCATGTGTATTTGACAGGAAATCTAGTCTGTGTGTTTTTGACTCATTTGCACCCAGGTCATTAGAATGTGGTTGGTCAGAGCTAACTGGACGCTAAGTAGTGCTCTGGGCCTTTTCATAACACGTTGATGATCTTAGCTTCTGTTAGACGTCATCAGCCAGATTGTATGCAGCTAGCGTTCCAACTCCAGCTCTTCGAAGTTGACTCTGACATACTCCCAGGCACTTGTTCTTAATTAACTCCATATTTGTGATATTTTCTTTGGATGACTATGTGAGACTGAGACAAGCTTGAGCACACTATCCTCCTTCTAGAAACATGTAGAAATAGTAATATAAATAATAATACCAAACGTTTATTGAGTATTTACTATGTACCAGGTACAGTTTTAGGCATGCTACCTGTATTCAGTTCTCACAATAACCCAGTGACATGGGTAGGATTATTATTTCCATTTTAAAGACTGGAAAAATAGAAGTCCCAGGTCACAGCTAATAGGCACCGAAGCCACAGATCGGATCCAGTCAGTCTAGCTCCAGAGCCAGAGCTTTTGAAAACTGTGTAGCCATTGTGTGAAACTGACTCTGTGTCCATGAGAAACTGTATTTCCTTCCACTGGATTTGAGATGCTTCAGTGAATAGGCCTGCCAACATTAGCTTTCTTAGATGGCTATCTCAATGACTCAGATATGTTAAAATTTGCAATCACTGTGGCTACTGTAAATGCCCATATGGATTCCTTTGGCCAAAAAAAGAGCAACTGAAATTGGACCCATCTGCTTGGGTGGATATCTTGCTGTGCCACTTGATCCCAGAGGATATCTGAAGACTCTACACAATTCAAGGTGAGAAAGGCTGCTCTTGCCTGGAGACTTGACGATATGCTATTGTCAGGGCCACATGACCCAGGCAGAACCAGTACCGTACACCTAGGAACTACTATGGGCACATTGAATTGAACGTTGAAAACCAGAGATGTCATTGGAAGAACACAGGATAAACAAGGTTGTACCTTTACAGGAAATTGGGGAGGAGGGCCAGCTTACCTCAAGCTAGGAAAAAGTCCTATCCTCATAGCTCTGCCCATAGTCATTTGCACCTTAAATTGCTTGTGGAAATCTGGGACAGGGAGACAGTTACACTTGTCATGCATTAGCTCAGCCACATGTGTCCTTTCTCTGAACATCAGTCAAATCAAAACATGTTTGGGGAAGAGAGACCAGAGAAGCCACTATCTTTGAACCACAGAGGACCGGTTATGGGTTCTTGAGGCTGTGGTAGGATCCTGTTCCTGATTCTTTGGTTTACCCTTTGCTCACATTTTAGCTACACAACCATAGGCCCCAAAGACATAGTCAACCTCATAATTAAAAGTGATAAAGAAATATTTTATTTGGTCTCCTGATCAAAGGCTTAGGATCTATGTACCCTTCTTGGATAATCTCAGCAGGTCATCTGCCATCTCTATTCTTCCTCCCAAGTCTGAGCCTGTAGCCCACATCTCTTTGCTGTGTTTAGGAACTGCCCATCCATTTTCCCACTGCACACCTCTATTCGGAGGTCCCATAGGATCGCAAACTCAGTGTCTAAAATTGAACTTATCCACCCTTCTTCCCAGCTCCCACAACAGGCTCCTTCCCTTGTATTTCTCTCTCATAAATGACTCTAAGTTTCCTTTCCTTCCTCACCTCCTTTACATTCAGTCTATCCAGTTTTGTCATCTACCTGTTTACACTGTGTTAAATCAGCACACCTGCTCTAACTGCCCTTCTCCTTCCATAACTGTCCACTGCAACCCCTTCCATCAGGCTGCAAATATCTCACTGGCATTGCCATCACCTCGCTCTGCCTCCAATCCATTCTCTACACTCTGTGCATGTATGATGGTCTCTTCACTGGCTCTCTATTGCCCTTGGGGATAAAATCTTAACTCTTACTGATCTGTCTTTTTCTCTAGACTGTGAGTTCTTTGAGAGAAGGGATGTAGTCCAATTCATCATTAAATATTCATTGAATCATATTGGTTGAGTGAATGAAAGTGCCTACACTGGTTCCATTCAATGGCAAAGCAAGTCTCCTTTTTCTTCTAAAGGTTGAGGGAGGGGGTCGAGGGGGAGGGCAGTCAGGGATGATGATCTCTTGACTCACGTGTTTCAAAGAGGAAAGAAGGAGAGTAACACTCAGCTTCCTATGTTCTGGTTATGTGCCACTAGATATTTTAAAGGGATAAGCTCACTGTATCCCAGCAGACACCCTGTGCATATTACTGTCTTCATTTTTGAGATGATAAACTAAGGTCCAGTAAAGAATATGCCCAAGCTCACAAGTTTAGTCATGAACCAAGCTTAGTAATTGACCAAGTCATCATTCAAACCTTAATCTGACTAACTCCAAAGCTGGGCCTTCTTATGCCCATCAACCATATAAAATTCATTCTAAAACTAAGTCCGATAATCTTGTACATGAACCACATCTGATCCAGGCATCCTGCCCACCCTCCCTCAAATGTCCTTTGCCAATACACTCACTCAGTCCTCTATTCCACCCATCACAGCCTCCCAACCACAGTCCAACAGGCTCCAGCAGAGCTCAGAGTTTGCCAGTCTGACTTGGAGATAAGGAGTATCTTATGGAACTTTCCTGATCCAATAATATCCCCTTGGTTTTCCTGGATCAGATAGGGAGTTTTAATTGAAATTAAAATCTTATCTGTAATTGCTTAGTTAGAAGACATATTTTCCTCTTTCACAGGTTCTGATTCTTGGGAAGAATTTAGAGAAGCTAAGTAAAAATAAGCAGGGTGCAAAGAGGGAAGTGGATTTCCTCGCATCAGAGTTTGAGACTTTCAGAACTTTGGATTCAGGTGCTGAGACGAATGGGGCAACTTGAGCACTGTGAGATTGAACACAATTCCTTGAGGAGCACAAGTCTGTGAGTGAGGGAGAGAAAACGGTGGGGTCATATGTTCAGGGAAAACCAGTGTAAGATGGGAGCTATTGTCCAACGCAATGCACTTTAAAATTCGACCACGTTGCTGAGCACTTACTGTGTAACCAGCACTGAATGTACAAATAAATAAGACACAGTTCCTGCTGGTGAGCTCACGGTCCAGTTAAGGAGACAGCCATGAAAACAAATAAGTAACAATTTGTTATGATAATTATGCTGAGTACCTGCAATGGCACAGGAGAGCAAGCAATGGGGTTGTTTCTGAAGTATAGTTGATTTATAGTATCATGTTAGTTTCAGGTATATACCGCACAACAATTCAGTTATACATACACATGTCTATACATTCCTTTTCAGCTTCTTTTACCTTATAGGTTACTACAAAATATTAAGTATAGCTCCCTGTGTTATACAGTAGGCCCTTGTTGGTAATGAATTTGTTTTGCGAATCCTAGGGAGTTCAGAGTTCAGGATTCGCAGAAGAGGTGACATCTAAGTGGAGCTGTGACGGACAAATAGGAGTTCATCAGACCGATAGGGAGATAAAAGTGCTTTAGGCAGAGGGAAAAACACATGCAAAGTCGTAGAAGCCAAAATGAACAAACAACAAACAAACAAAAGCCCTTGAGGTGTGTAGGGTCTGGCGAGGGCTGCCTAAAGACTATGTGAATGTGCATATAGGGTAAGTGTACATCTGTGAAGAATCAGCGTCTTCTCCCATCTTCTAATGACAGATGTGTAGGGTTAATTACCAGCAATGCTCTCCCTTTTGCATTCTTGGTATATTTCCTAAAGATTGAGTCAAGTCTAACTAACTGTGTATGTATGAATATATATCGAGGAAAGAATAACACAGGAGGGAGAGGGCCTTGTAAATGTCACGGCGCTGTTCATTTTTACATGATATATGAAATAATATAAATTCACTGCTCTCATAAATTTAGAGAGAAATCCAGTTTTAGGGCCTGTTTACAAGGGCTGTTGGACTTTGTGAACAAAGCATTCTCATATGCTCTGGGGGCTTTGTGATAATTGCATTATTAGGTTCTTATGGAATGGATTTGGTGGTCTAAGTCCTTGGTGGGTTGGGATATGCAAGAGAACTTTGAAACCAGCTTGTGTGATTTGCCTGGGATGTCAGTCAGCACTGTCCGTGGTAGCCCCTGGAGAAAGTTGGCATTGTCCTGCTGCATGTCTCATTTCTAACAAGCTAGTTCTCCTGCATGAGGCTTTCTACGAGCCCCAGGATAATATGGAGATGCCAGTGGATTGATTCTACTCAATTTTGCCGGCTTTTCCTGAGCTTAAAAGGATGCCAAGCTCAACATCGGCTACTGCTTTAGGAGGTGAGCTCTTTGTGTGATGAAAAATTCCCTGAGTTGGAGTTCAGAAGACTGAAATCTTTTCCCACTTTTGCACATACGAGCTAGTGAGTTGGACACACAGAATTTTGCTTGTTAGTGTCCTGTTAGAACATATCTGTGTTTGTAGCAGAAATTGAGAACTGCCACCTATTCTCCCCTCTTTCCTTGGAATTACCACCTTGAAGACTGTACTCCCAGTTCCCTTCAGTCCAGAGCAGCCAGTGAGATATAAGCAAAAGTTGTCAGGTGGGGCTTTAAGAGTTGATAAAACCACCATTTCCCACATCTCTCCATTCGTCGTATTTCCTGCTTGGAATCATAACCTGATGGTTGGCGCTCCAAGTAGCCATCTTGGATGATGAAGCAAGCTTGATGATGGAAACCATGCACTAAAGACAGAGGAGAAGAAAGCAAGCCTGCATCCCTGATGACATTGAAAGCCTGCATTCCAGCCATGGACTGCCTACTTCTGCACTTCATATTATACAAAAGAAAAGTTTAACTCCCTAAATCTTGTTGAAGGCTGTGTTATTTGGGTTTTCTATTATATGCAGTTGAAAACAGTTCCTAATGGGAAACAGTTTAGTATTCTCTTCTACCACATATGTTTCCTTCAAACAGCAGGGAACACAGCTGCCAGCAATTCCAGAGAAAATAGACAATAATTGTTCAGAGCTTGGGTTCAGGAATCAGACTGCCTCAGGCAGCATCCTGGCTCTACTGCTTACAAGGTCATGACCTTGAGCAAATTCCTTAACTATCTTGTGCCTCAGTTTCCTCTTTTTATAATAAGGACAAAAACAGTACTTACCTTTATAGGGTGATTGTGAAGATCAAGCTAAAAGAGATAACCCATGTAGAGTGTTTTGAGTATGTCCAGCATCTAATAATCACTCAACACACATTAGTTATTACTATTGTTTCTTTAAGTGTTTGTTTTATTTTAGCTCTTTGAACCTAGAAGACACCAGCAGAGAACTCCCAGGGAAGGGCTGGGGTTGTTCCAGCTTGGGTGAAGGTCCATGTGGCCAGCAAGATGGGACACTAGGATTAGCCTAGCCTGGGTCACCCACCTTGGTGGCAGTATTGGCGGGAGAGGGGGTCAATCGAGTATGGTATCAGAAAGGGGCAAGGAGCTGAGTGCTGGTAAACAAACACCAAAGCTTCCATACGCCCCTAATTTGCCTCTTGAGGATATTGAGAGAATACCTGTTTGCCAAAATCCTTGAAATTTTTTTGTGTCAGTGATATACGGAGTTGCTATCATCAGTATTCTCATCAGTCTGCGAGGCCTTTTTTCTTTCCTATCAGACTTACACCAAATTTAGATCTCACCTTTCTTTCAGTGCTGGGGCAGCTCCTGAAAGGCCCTGAAAAGCTAAAACCCTCGACGCCCCCCCTCCCCTCCCACCACTACACTGGTGATAAAAACAACATGAGATGCGGAGACAAGACAGCAACATCCATTACCGAGCTAGTCGCTTGCAGGGGGAAAAAAGCATCTACTGCCAGCAAAGGGTCTATGGAAGAAACACAAAACAATCCTGAAATCAAACGGATGCCTGATGTAAGGTATTATGCTGTAAAACTTCCCAGCTCTGTGTGTGTGTGTCTGTATGTGTCTTATTTTCTGTATTCTGATGATTTGACATCTTGGGGCCTTGCTGGCCCTGGAGGGATTGCCCTTCCAGGGTTAGCTAATTCCTAGAGATAGCACCCACTTTCCCAGGGGTGTGCCTTTCAAATGCAAACCAATCATTGCAAAGTCCACCCTCTCCCCCAACCACCTTCTCTACTGGATTCTCACACTCTGGGCCACTATTTAACCTCCCTGATCACTCCAAGGCCAGATACCAGACAACCAGGGACAGCCCCTATGCCCCAGAACTCGCTGAATTTATTCAAACTAGCCTAAGGCTGCTTACCCTTCCCACAAAAACCACAATAAAGGCTCTTGCCCACGTTTTCCCCTCACTCCTTCTGCCTCCTCACCAACCCTAGAGCTTCCCCGGGTGGCCCTGTGTGGTGTCTCATGCCTCCTGTTTCTAGGAATCTGTGAGGATAAGAAACTTCTTCCTTCATGACCGTCATTTTCATGTTGTCATGTCTTACCATACATGATTAAAATAAATTCTGGGTACCCTTTAAAAAATGTGTGTGTGTGCGTGTGTGTAAGCACACACTAGTCTGCAATGTTTAAGAGATAGGGACACAGACTGACTTTTTTTTTTTTTTTTTTTGCGGTACGCGGGCCTCTCACTATTGTGGCCTCTCCCGTTGCGGAGCACAGGCTCCGGACGCGCAGGCTCAGCGGCCATGGCTCACGGGCCCAGCCGCTCCGCGGCATGTGGGATCTTCCCGGACCAGGGCACGAACCCGTGTCCCCTGCATCGGCAGGCGGACTCTCAACCACTGTGCCACCAGGGAAGCCCCAGACTGACCTTGTTTATCTCTAATTTTCTCACAGACTTGCATAACAGACACCAGGCTTTCCTGATGCTCATGGCCCTGTTTTCCAGGTGTTTATCAGCCCTTACTCCAGGGCCTGGACGTTACTTCTCCAAGAACTATCTCTCTAATAAATCACGACATTGGCCTCTCATTTTATTTTATCAGATTAACTCTCCTGGGAATATATTTTGTGTCCAAAGGAGATAATATTGAAAGTGTTCAGTAAGTCAATTTTGTTGTTATATCTTAACACCTGAAAAGTTTCTCAGGGTCTATGGCTCTTTCTGGTGATTTTAGCATCTTAGAAGAGAACTCTACCAGGCGTGTCTGAAAGTACAAGCTGAAGGTTATGACCAGCGGTTAATTATGAGGAGGTTGGCAGAGGGATGGCATTTCTGGGGAAAAATGAAGCTAAGCTTTCATCAAATCCAAAAGACTTTGGCACTGGTTTTGTTTCAAGTACATGACTGAAGGAGAAATGTTTGAAATGAGACACTGTTTACCCTTTAAAGAAAAAAAATAATGATACAATGTACATAAGTGCTCATGTCTCCAAGCTCTTTTCTCAGTCCTCACAGACCCACCAGGTGTTTGACGCCACAAATGTCCCCATCACTGTTACCAGAAGTTCTAGGAGAATAGGATTGGCTCTAATAAGGCTCTCCTGAGATGAAATTGTCTCCCAGGTTTCTGGGAGGCCTGACTCCATGATCATATCACCCATATGGTTCTATGGTGAAATTTTCCACCTGATGGTTGGAGGCAAAGGTCAAAGTTCAACATAGCTGAAGTGCTGAAAGAACAAGGGATCTGTCATTTCCTCCTGCCATAGCCACAGCTTAGAGCTCTAGATCTCACTAGATTCCCACTGAATCAGAAACATCTGGACTTTAACCAGCCTTCCAGGTGATTCTCATGCACATTGAAGTTTGAGAACCACTGCACTGAGCCATACTTTGTCTCCTTGTTTTTCTTTTCCCAAGCACAGGGTCTGAAGCTAGATGAGCTGGAACACCACTTTCTGATTAGGTGACCATGGTCAAGTGGATGTCTTTGAGTTTCTATGTACTTATTAGGACAGTAGGAATAATAATTATATTTCAGGGGTGTCGCTGGGATTAAGTGAGTTCACGTATGTAGGACACTTAGTACTGCACCTGGTAAAGAGAAAACATTCAATAAACACTTGCTATGACTATTACTACTACTATTATCATTTTCTGTCTCTTTGCCACACCAATGACAAACACAGCCAGCAGAACGAGCAAGAGCAAGAATATTTTCCAGCTCTGCGAACTTGGGCAAGTTATGCAGACTCTGGGCCTCAGGTTCCTTCTCTACTAAAGAGATACCAGCACTTGCCTCATTGGATTGTTGCGAGGGTTTAATGAGTTAGTATAAGTAAAGCATCTTAGGACAGTACCTGGCGTGCAGTAAGTGCTCCATTAAACATTAGCAATGGTGAGGGTGGTACACGAACCCATTTGTCTACTTAGTTTTGCAGCTCTGACGTGACTGTCAGGAAAGTGGCGGAAATAAGTGAGATTCTTGGGTAAACAGCATGCTCCGCGTGAGGACTTCCCTGCCCCACCGAGCAGAGTGAGCCATTCCTTCCTCTTTGCCGAGGCATCCATCCTGTTACTTCTCACACTGCCTTCTCTCCTCGTGTCTAGTGTTTACGTCCCTGGTGCAAATTGGTGTTCAATAAATGTCTGTTAATAAAAGCCTGTTTGATCTCCAGTTGTAATGTATCCATGTCACCTATGGGAGAAGAGTAATGACCTCTCAAAGAGGTCTACCTTCCCATCCCTGGGGCCCATGAAGATGTTAGGTTACATGTTGTGGGGAAAGTGGGAGTTAGGCTTGCAGATGGAATTAATGGCTGCTAATCATCCGACTTTAAAATAGGGAGATTATGGTATTTCCATAGAATACAAAAATATAGGTAAGAGAATAGATCTTCAAAGTTCTCATTATAAGAACAAAATTGTAACAAGGTGAGATGATGGATGTTAACTAAACTTACTGTGATGATCATTTCACTATTTATATCTATCTATCTATCTCAAATCATTATGTTGTACAACTTAAACTAATACAATATTCTCAGTGAATTATATCTTAATGAAATGTCAAATGTATCTCAGTGAAACTGGGAAAAATAAAATTTTAAAAATTGCCAAGAAAAAAAAATTAAAAATAAAATAGGGAGATTAACCTGGGTTATCTGGGTGGGCCTAAGGTAATCACAAGTGTAAATGTGGAAGAGGGAATCCGAAGACAGAACCAGAGAGCTGCTCGGTGAGAAGGACTTGCCTTACTGTTGCTGGCTTTGAAGGTGGAGGAAGGGTCCATAAGCCAAGGAATGCAAGTCTAGAAACTGGAAAAGGCAAGAACACCGATTTTCCCCTAGAGCCTCAGGAGGAATACAACCCTGCTGACACCTTGGTTTTAGCCCAGTGAGACCCATTTTGGAATTCTGACCTCTGGGACTATAAGATATTAAATTCGTGTTGTTTTAAGCCACTAAGTTTGTGGTAATTTTTTAACAGCTGCAGTAGAAAACTACTCCATCATCCTTGGCTCTGTTATTACAACTAGTTTACAACTAGTTTAGAACTAGTTGTTATTTAGCCTAACCACTTGTACTCCCCCTTCTTATTAGCAATAGCACCTCTAACCATGGTGCTGCGGCACTGAGAAGAATTTTCCACTGTAGAGTCATCATCTGAGAAAACCCATAGACATAAGCTTAGGTCTTCAACTCAAGGTCTAGGGCATGTCCAGCTTCTCAGGATATGGTACTGGAGTGCTCACCGGCGAGGCCAGGGCCCTTCTTGTGTATCCTTTGAACTCAGCCTCTGGTTGCTCACCAGGGAAGGTGTGAAAGAGCAGCAGACGGGCAGAGGGTTAATCCAGCAGGCCTCTGCGCCGGGGGCACCTCCTCCTCCAGCATCTGTCTGCATTCTGTTGGGCAGGACCCCTTCAAAGGGGATCCGGTCTCTCCTTTATGCCAGCTTGAGGGAGAGCCAAATGTGGCTCTGTCAGCATGTGGGAGATCAAAGGGCTACCAGCCCCAGCCCCAGCCGAGCTTCAGAGAACAGAGCCACATGGAATACCTTGCTCCCCCCGGAAGGGTTCTGCGGACCATCTCCTGACACACACTCTTTCCCCCTGGCCCCTCAGAATTTGAGAGAGACCTTGACCACTCCCATAGTTTGAAGTTCATTTAAAAAAAACAGACATATCCAAACATGTTTATAAAAATCGTAGTATATTGTAAATGTTTACATTTAATATATTAGCACTTTTTTTTTTTTTTTTTTTGCGGTACGTGGGCCTCTCACTGTTGTGGCCTCTCCCGTTGAGGAGCACAGGCTCCGGACGCGCGGACTCAGCGGCCATGGCTCACGGGCCCAGCCACTCCGCGGCATGTGGGATCTTCCCCGACCGGGGCATGAACCCGCGTCCCCTGCATCGGCAGGCGGACTCTCAATTGACCACTGCGCCACCAGGGAAACCCTATATTAACACTTTTAACACATGAAAAAACAATGCAATGTAATGATGTTATTCATAAGAAATTCAGAATTTATTAAAATATTAATTCATAATATATTAGAGGCACCATAGACAGCTAGTGGGGTATACATGAAATGGATGTAACGAATAACGCCTTTGAATCTTCCCAAACTCTATGAATTCCATGCTTTGGAGATAAAATTGAGTGTACGTTTGAGGCCTCAGCCTCAGGCCTACCGCCCCATACCCTCTCTGCATCTGCCTTGCCATCCACCTATCCTCACTGCCTGAAATGGTATCCAACATTCCTGTCTCCACTGGGAGCGACAGCAAATAATTTAGCAAAGACCTTTTTTTTTGGCCATGCCATGCGACATCTTAGTTCCCCGACCAGGGATCAAGCCTCTGCCCCCTGCACTGGAAGCGTGGAGTCTTAACCAGTGAACTACCAGGGAAGTCCAGCAACAACCTTTTATGATGAGCTATCAGGGGCTATGAGAAGCATACCACTCCAGGAAAAAGGGATCTAGTCCTGAGATGGTTATACAACCCCCATGGATGCAGATTCCAAACATATATTCTCTCCAACTGGTCATTAATTTCAGGAAACAGCTTGGACCAGCAACCTAGGCTTGGAAAAACATAACTCTCAGGCAGAATGTATGAAGTTTTTAAGGGTAGTTTTCGATCCTGCAGGGAGGCTAAATGCCAGAGAACTCTCCTGTACCAGGGAAGAAGAACGTTCGTCCCGTCTTTTATGTCCCACTAGTTTAGGAAAATCTAAGCTCAAGGAGGTGGGTGGCATCTCTTAGCTCTAATGATCCAAGTGAAGCCAAGAATCTATAACAGAGCTGTGGTCTCTAGTTAAGGCTAACGCAAATGCATAGAAGTCATCTGTGCTTCCCTAAATGGACTAACATGAAATTGAGAAGTCTCTCCTCTGTCCCCAACCACGTGCAGTTGTCTGTGGCTCAATATTTTTATTAACATGGGTCAACAAGTAGTAATACCAGAAAATGATCTATCTCAGCGTTGACACTATCCGGTCTAAAATGTTTATGACTTTCTTTTCTACTTGCATAAACTGTAGAAAACCACTTTCACTATGCAGAATTATTTCTGCACAAGAGAATTGAACAGCTACTTTTTTATTGTTAATAGAGAGGAAGTTATGCATACATGAAACCCAAATTCCAAGTCTAATGAACCTATAGCAATGGTCTGAAATGAACTTCCTCCCTTCCTTCTTTCCTTCCTTCCTTCTTCCTCCCTTCCTCCCTCTCTTTCTTCCTCCCTTTCTTTCCTTCCTTTTTCCTTCATTAGTGGTAAGTCTCAGGTCATGCTTATAGTCTAAGCCTCCTTAAGTCATTCATGGTTACCAGATCATAAAGTGGGAAGTATGGACATGTAGGCAGGAGTACTTTACAATCAACAGGAGAGCTTTAAAAATACTGATTTCCACCTCCAGAGATTCTTACATAATCGTAAGAATTTGTCGAGGGAGTGGCTTGGGTACTAGGACTTATAAAAGCTCCATGAGTGGTCCCAACATAAAGCCAAAATTGAGAACTACCGATTTAAGTGAAATCAATGCTAAATTAGTCAAACCATTGATTTGTTTCCCCGTTGGCAAAATTGAATAAATAAAATGATAGTGTTGGGGGGTTTGAATAGACATGGCCTAAAAGTGATGATATTTGACTATTCATGGATTAGTTTATTATAGCAGGAATTTTCAAATTCAGAATGAGGCAGAAAGGCAGAAGAAGGCTCTTTGGTTTGAAATAACACAGTTTCAGTCATAATTTTTTTTCATGTTCTGTCCTTCAATCTGCCAGTCTGCTTCCGACTGGCTAACGTGATAGTGTAGGTGGAATTTCATTGTAGGCTGATGAGGTTTCTGGGCCGTGAGATCTGGTTGTGCAGCACAAATTCAATAAGAACCCTCACACGACCACTGGCCGATTCTAGCCCACTGCAAAGAGTGTGAAGTCAATTCCTTGGAGTACTGCCAGCAAATATTTTTGGCACAGTTCCTGGATCATCAACGGGATTCTGTCCTTGACATCTGGAACACCCATCTGCGAGGCAAGCAAATAGTTTTGAAATGAAGTTAGGTCTCTTGACCAATTAAAGACGTGTGTTTGACAGCAACCCTGTGCAATTCATTAGCTGTCTGGCTAGTTTCCAGCAGGTATGAATTCCTAGTGATCCTGGGTTACTGATTGTTGGGTGATCAGTTTGGAAGCTGGAAGGTAATGTGGCGTGCGTTCCAGCTGGGGATGGTCTCATTAGGATGAGAGAGTAGGTGACCAACCACCTGTGAGCAATTACTGGCAGTGCCTCTGCGTGAAGCAGAGCCCAGGCCTGATTCTCTACCCTTTGTTCCAATCTGAATGTGGCACGCCTCTCCCATTTTAGAGCTATACTGTTGTGCTATCAGTTATTACAGTACCATAGAGTTTTACCTGTAACAGGGAGGCTTCTGGACATTGCAAATGCAATGTGCTTTCCATTGCAGCAGGGTTTCTCAACCTCAGTGCTATTGACATTTTGCAAGGCATATTTTTGTTTTCAGGAGTTGTCCTGTGTATTATAGGATGTTTAGCGGCACCCTGGCCTCTTCCCACCAGATGCCGGGAGCATTCCTCTGCTTGTGACAACAAAAGATGTTTCCAGATGTTGTCAAATGATCCCCAGGAGGTGGGGACTGGACAGTAAAATTGTCTCGATTGAGAACCAGTGAGAGGTTCCCCAGATTTCATAATATGAGAAAAATAAGATTTCCTACACAAAGGCAAAATGATGAGCATAAAACCGTTTCCTAAATGTCATTCAGTACAAATGAACCGTCCTTTAGCTGTCATACACAACAGGTTTGATTTTTTTAGTCATCTTTGTATGCTCGCTGGTGCGCAGCACAACGCTCTATTCACATAGTAGGTCCTCAATAATATTCATTTTTTAAAGTTGTAGTTGATTTACGGTGTTCCACGCGTACAGCCAAGTAATTCAGTTATGTATAAATATGTATGTATATATTATATATATATTAGATTCTTTTCCATCACAGGTTATTATAAGATACTGAATATAGTTCCCTGTGCTATACAGTAGGTCCCTGTTGTTTACCTATTTTATATATCGTAGTGTACATCTGTTAATCCCAAATTCCCAATTTATCCTCCCCCTTTTCCCTTTGGCAACCATAAGTTTGTTTTCTATGTCTGTGAATCTATTTCTATTTTGTCAATAAGTTCATTTGTATCATTTTTTTAGATTCCACACATAAGTGATATCATATGATATTTGTCTTTCTCTGTCTGACTTACTTCACTTAGTGTGATAATCTCTAGGTCCAACCATGTTGCTGCAAATGGCGTTATTTCGTTCTTTTTTTTATAGAATAATGTTCATTGAATGAGTAAAATATCTAGTCTTTCCCCACTTCTGTCTGTGTGGTCTGGGTGGGTCTCCTGGGAATTGACTTGTGGCCCGGCCCAGGTCAATCAGACTTTCTCATTTCTCTGGACATAATAGGTCCTGAAGCCAGTTTTATCAAAGTGAATCACAGGGCTCATTGGAATGTTGGGACAAACACACTCAGCTCAACTTTTTTTTTTTTTTCTCGTGATGGTTTTGAACCTGGAAGGATGTAGTCCCCCAGAAATTCTGGAAACCAACTTGATGTTATAAGTGAGAATCACTCAAGAGAGATGGAGCAGGGCTGAGGGATAAAAAGGAAGAAGTCAGATCCTGAAGCTATTATTTGTGACTAGATCCAGTGGTATTTCTAGCCACATCCACAGCTACATGACTTTTCAATTGCTTGAGCCAGTATGTTCCCTCTGGTTTATTTATTTCCATTTTTATTAGTTTTTGCTTAGGCCAGTTTGAGTTGGGCCTTCAGTCATTTGAGATCAGAAGAGTCCTCCTTTAGACACTGCTCTACTCAAGAGCTGGCCTGCTGTGTGTGTAACATGACCTGATAACACACAATGCAGATGCTGACTCAGGACTGCATAATCCTGGTATTGATGAGATCTTAGAAGTAATGGTCTGGCCATCACCTGATGCAAGGGTCTCTCTACCACATTCCTTGTCAGAAGAACACTGGGCTATTGCTTGAATATGTGGGGACGTTCAGAACTTGCCCATCTGCCCATTTCTTTGTTAAGTCAGCTCAAGCTGTTGGAGAATTCCTATTTATATTAAGTCAAACCTGCTTCTAAGAAGCTTCCATCCTAGAATCAAGGTCTGTAGCTAAATAGAAAAAAAACATGTTTTTTTCTTACAATGAAGACAAATGCTTGTCTTGTCTTTGTCAATCCTTCTCCATCTTGGCCATTCTCAAGTTCTCCCAGCCTCTTCTGAAAGGTCATGTTCCAAATCTCTGTAACTGTAAAGAGGAGAGACTTTGGAATGAAACACACCTGAGGCTGTAACTCATCTTCATAGCTTTTTAGCTGTGACTTTAGAAACTTTACCTATAGTTCTCTAGTGTTTGTGTTTTTGTCTGTCCCATGGGGACCACTAGCTCTCTTATGGGGTTGTGGTGAACATTCCATGGGATGATGCTTATTCAGTGTTTTTTAGCTCTTAATTCAGAGCTAAAAACCTGAATTTAGCTCTTAATTCCGAGCTAAAAACCTGACACATCTGTGTGCTGTGGTCCATAAATTATCATTATCTTTCTCATCTTGTTGCTATTCTTGGGACACAACTTTAGGATATTCACTTAAAATATGGTCTCCAAAATTCAACACAGTATGCCAGATGGGATCTGACCATCCTAATATTTTGACATCTCTGCCTGGTTTATTTAAGGCTTCTCATTTGCTTTAGTCATCCAAACTGGCATGGGTGGTCCTAACAGTCACATTGTCAGGGTCATAGAGAGTGCAGATGACTTGCAGTCACTTTTCTTGCCATGCTGTTGATTGAAATCCACATCATCAGAACTCTGATCTTTGCCCAGAGACCATCAACACTGAGGTCCAGCCTCTCAGCTCCTGGCTGCCCCAAATCAAGGTTGCATCTAAGTGCAGGTCAATAGGGCTGTTTTCCTTTTTCATAGCATAGCTTGCTGGCCTGAGGAAAGAGGATGCTGATGTTTCCATTGGCAGATTGTAGCTCCTAAAGAATGAAGCAAACCCGATTGTATGATAGGGGGACATCCAGGAAAATAAGCATAGGACAGGGCTCTGTGGCCACATGGGGACTGTCAAGGCTCAAAACAAGCTCTTTCATGTCCAGCCAATGTTCGTAATACGTGAAAGAAGTTTTTTAAAGTCTGTTGATTGGTTGCACTTTGTCCTATGAGAAGAACTTTTCCTTACTTTTCCAAGATAGCACATATATCCCTTCCACAGTCAACAACAACAACAAAATTTAGTACCTATCATACGCTAGACATTGTTAGAATAGTAATAGTAGAAGAAGAAATAATAAGAGCTACCACTTCTTGGGCAATTACCACTGTAGTTCATATTATTCTCCCCATTTTACAGATCAGGCAATGAGGCTTAGAGAAGGTAAGTCACTTGCCCAAGGTCCTGTAGCTTAAGAAGCAGGATCAGGATTCCAATTTGGGTTGTCTGACCCCAGAATGCTGCAGTTAACCGCACACTCCCTCATCGCTCTGCCATGGTAGTCATGTGACATGATGGTGGCATTAGCTAATGCCATGGTTGTAATCATTTTGCAATATACAAGTGTATCAAATTAACATGTTGTATACCTTAAATTTACACAATGTTAAGTCAATTATATCTCAATAAAGCTGAGGGAAAAATGTTACCTGGACAAAGGACCCTCAACAGCGATTCCTCCTTCCAGACTCAGCCCAAGACTAAGGTCTGTCTCTTATGTCGTCGGTTCTGGGAATTCCTCGAAATTCTGTTTTCTAACCCAAACTCCCTAACTATACATTGCTCATTCCCCATTGAGGGCTTTCTCTTCGGGTTCCAGCCTTGCTCTCTGCCCATTCCCACTGGTTTCATTATTAATATCTTCCCTTGCTATTTGCTCCTGTCCCATGTAGGATAGGAACATCAGTTCCCTTTTATTCTGCCGGACCTTCTTTCCTTGCCTATACCTTAACTGCCGCCTACAAACACGCAGGGATAGTCCAAGGCCAGCTGCATCTCCTGCACCTCCAAGGCAGGAAAAGCCCGAATCTAGGGGTGAAGTCACCAAGCACATAATCACCGATCTCCACAGGCTTTGCGTCATGATGCAGCATCATCAGGTTTTATTATTTTTACATCCTGAGAAGGGAAGCTACTAGGGTTAGAAAGGGAGAGAGATGCGTGTGAGTGTTACAGGAAAGAAAAGAGAGGGAGGGAAGGAAGACGGGAAGTAGAAAAAAAGGAGAAAAGGGGAAGAGAGAAGTTGAGACTGGTTTAAGTGACCTCAGGGGCATGTTGCAACAGTTTGGTGGTATTTGTGAATAATTAACAATTTGTTATGGTAGCAACAAGAGAAGAGGTCTGCAGGTGCTGCTTGGTTATTTGCTGCAGAGGGAATATTGAAATATCAGTTACTATGAGCAGAAGAAAAACAGCATGTGAAGAGAAAGTCCCAGGTTGTGACAAAGCATGGGTTTTTCCAGCTCTCCAGCTTAAATTTCTCTGCAGGGGAAGTCCAGTCCCCCTGAAAACTTGTAATAATAATAAAGTGATTGGAAGATGTATTTGAATTTCCCGTCAATGAAAACATTCGTTAGTCCAAAGTACTAAGAGTTGAGGCTAAGGGAGCTATATTTTCTTGCTGAGCGCTTTTGGTGGTGGTGGTATTAAACTATATTGTATTCTTCTTCAATTGCAGTTGACCGAATCAAGGGTTTCTTGAGTCCTGCAGTGTCCCTGACGTGGTTGAGGCAGGATGGAGGATACAGAAGGAGAAGGTATGATTTATGCCAAGAGGGGCTCAGTATCCACAGGGGAAATTTGGAAGACAAGACCAGATTCCCTCCCCCTTAAACAATAGGGGAAAAGATCCCCAAAACACAATGTAGTATTTTTTTTAACATCTTTATTGGAGTATAATTGCTTTACAGTGGTGTGTTACTTTCTGCTTTATAACAAAGTGAATCAGTTATACATATACACATGTTCCCATATCTCTTCCCTCTTGTGCCTCCCTCCCTCCCATCCTCCCTATCCCACCCCTCTAAATGGTCACAAAGCACCGAGCTGATCTCCCTGTGCTATGCGGCTGCTTCCCACTAGCTATCTACCTTATGTTTGGTAGTGTATATATGTCCATGCCTCTCTCTCGCTTTGTCACAGCTCACCCTTCCCCCTCCCCGTATCCTCAAGTCCATTCTCCAGTAGGTCTGTGTCTTTATTCCCGTCTTACCCCTAGGTTCTTCATGACCTTTTTTTTTTTTTCTTAGATTCCATATATATGTGTTAGCATACGGTATTTGTTTTTCTCTTTCTGACTTATTTCACTCTGTACGACAGACTCTAGGTCCATCCACCTCACTACGAATAACTCAATTTCATTTCTTTTTATGGCTGAGTAATATTCCATTGTATATATGTGCCACATCTTCTTTATCCATTCATCTGTTGATGGACACTTAGGTTGCTTCCATGTCCTGGCTATTGTAAATAGAGCTGCAATGAACATTGTGGTACATGACTCTTTTTGAATTATGGTTTTCTCAGGGTATATGCCCAGTAGTGGGATTGCTGGGTCATATGGTAGTTCTAGTTTTAGTTTTTTAAGGAACCTCCATACCGTTCTCCACAGTGGCTGTATCAATTTACATTCCCACCAACAGTGCAAGAGGGTTCCCTTTTCTCTACCTCCTCTCCAGCATTTATACAACGTAGTATTAAATTAGATAGTACTCACTCCTTTTGTAGTTCCAAGCACAAACTTCATTCATTTCCTCAGGGATGTGTTCTCTGGCCTTTAAAAGTAGATCAAGCCACTTGTTTTCATAGTACCTCATAGATTTCCTTTATAGCACTGATCATCGTTTGTAATCATATATATTGCATTATAGATATATATTATAATTACATGTTTGTTTATGTGGTTTTCAAAAACTTCATTTCTCTCTGACTCACCAGACTATAAACTCCATAACAAGATTGGGTCTGTTCTGCTCAACCATTGAATTCCCCAGCATCTGACACAAATGCCAGGTACTCAATAAACATTTTGGAATGAAAGACAAATGAACATGTTAAGAGTTTAGAAAAAGGAAAGAGCACATGTACTGGGCTGTTGAGGAAGATTCTATGGCTAAAACTGAATTCGCCCAGACCTCCTTTATGAAGAATTATGGAAAAAATTACTTTCAGGTCTTAATACTAAGAAAGACTGATTTCCACTGAAGAAGTGTTCTGTTCTTATGTTTATGAATTCTGTGAATTTCATACATTAAGATGTTTTTCTCTTTGCTTTGGCCTCTATGAAGCTTAGAACCAGTTTTGTTAACTATTTCTCGCAACTGTACATTATATTGTACTAACTAACCTTGCCTTCAAATATTTTACTACGCTTAATTTTCTCTTAGTAATTTTCTACATTTCTTTATATTTTAATAATGTAAATTACACCCCTTTTAAAAAGAGATTTGGTGTGAATTCATGCTTGAATGGTGATTATTGATGCCCAAATTAATGTATGGCAAGCTTTATACAGTATTGATGCTTTAAAGTGGGTTTTGGCATTTTTAACTAATCTTTTGTTAAAGATCCCCTCCAGGAATTATTTAATAGAGATACCTAGGGTGTGACTGTTGAAGTTAAGATTTCAGCTAGGAGCAGAACTTTATATAAGATACAAACCCTCTACAACCTTGCTCTGAATCCTGAGACAATATCATAAGGAATATTTAAAATCTGCAAATTTAATTAATTTTGGCCAAGAGAATTTGACTTTGAGTGCCTCCTGCCCCCTTCCTGCTTTGATCTCATGCCACCAACTCATCTGCTGCCAATGGTTCTGTCATGTGTCATGTTCGGTCCAGTTGGGGGAGGCATATTGATATTATGTTTTAGCTACAATGAAATAAAATCGTTGCTATATTCCCTCAGGGGATAATTTTAAAGGAATTAACGCCCAACTATTCTTTGTCACCTCCCTTTGGGTTCAATAATTGAAAACAATAATTTAAAAACTTATGTTCACCCCAGCCAAATAACCACAATCTGCTCCTGCTATATGGCTCTATAATTGACTTAGTTTGAAGAAATACAATAAAATACATTCTATAGTATTGTTTTTGTATTTTACTGTATGAAGCCATTCCATGTGGTGAATGAACCACATATATGTGAAGTCTTTATTTTCTTCAGTTTAATAGTTATGTTGCCAAGATTTTGGAACATATTATATTTTTGTTGATTTTTAGCACTTCATTGTAATCGTTTATGAAACCACCCCTAGTAATTATATTTTGGTTAAAAGATTCAGCAGATATTAATGTTTTCCTAAGGAAGATATTAATGATCATTTAAGCAATTACTTTGAAAATTAATTGTGTGGGTGGGCAAATTAGGACAAGGATGGGCAGATTACTAAAGATTGATGGCCACAGCCAAATTTAGTTTGTTTGAAGGTAAATAAGAATTCAGGTGGGCCTTCTGAGCGTGAAGTAACATACATCAGTGTGGTAATAATGGAAGCATTACTTGTAATCCTCAAAGTCATTAAGTTAAAAATATATATATATATATTCAAGTGTAGTAGAGTCATAAGTGTATCCTAATGTTTCCATTTCTCATGGGGTCTTTGGGACATTCAGCAGGCCATTTGGGTTCTATGGGCATGAAGACCCCTTAGGCATCCTGGAAAATTATTGAAGAGATAGCACTGGAAATTTGGAATTCATACTCTGAAACAAAGAGAGATAATCCCTGCTCCAACCTTTGAGGAAGCGTCTTGGAGGTTTAAGGAATCCAAGAATATGAGAGTTACACATAGGCTCTTTGTGAGGTTGGTTCCTGGTCTGTGGGGAAAAGGACTTAGTGGGGCCATAAAGCAGGCTCTGGCCAAGTTCCCTAAGAACATATCTCAAGGTGGGAGGCTGGAAAAACTGAGATTTTTAGAGCCAGTGATAGATACATTCACTAGTTAGTGTGTTCATGAGCAGATCAGCCTATAATTGTAGCCTGATTCTTCACCAAAATATCACCCACCCCAGTGTTATTTCCTATGATTCTCCTCCTTAAATCTCCCAAACAAGTCACCTTCTCACCATTCCCAGAACGTTTCTACAAAATGACACACATTAACTCAGAAATGAGGATAACTGAGGGTTTGGGAGAAGGTAGTGGTAAAGGTTGACAATGGTGACAGCCAGTGTTGATTGGGAGGCAGGGTTGGTGTGGCAGTATGTCAGTAGGTGCCTGACAGTAAGTGCACGGATCCTGGAACCCGACTGCTGTGACTTTGAGTCGTGGCTCTGACATCTACTAGCTTGATAACCTCAGGCAAGTTATTTGTCTCTCAGTTTCCTCATTTATAAAACCGGGGCAATAACAGCACCTACCTTGGAGGGTTGCTTTATTTGTAAAGCACTTAGAACAGGCACATAGGTTGCACTACATACTTTTATTTTAAATAATTTGAGCAGGTTATACATGCACTTCGGTTATAGAAAGAAATCATGAAAAGTCTAACAGAGTATTCTACCAGCTATATTGACAATGACTTGAAGACAGAAGAGACAAGAAGGCATGAGAACAAGTCAGCAGTGGGAATCCCCAAACATGACATACTAGGGCTTATATAAATTACAGTGGCAGCTTCAGAAAGGAAAAGATCTGCTGAGCTTCATGAAAAAACAGTAAGCAAAACATGATGATAGATTGGTTGGGGGGGATGAATTTGGAAATAAACTATCCTAAGCTTGTAATCTTGAGGGATTAGAAAGATGACGGTGCTGTTGACAACAATGGAGAAATTTGGAAAGAGATGCCTGTTTCTGAAGGAAAGACAGGAAGCTTAAGCCACATCAATGTAGAAGAAACAAATGGACCATGGGAGTTAAACTTACCATGGCCTGTTCATTTGACAGATGGGCTGCAGCTGAATCAATTGTGATGCTTCATTAGGAGGTCTGATGTGTCTGTGATGTCCCATGCCACGGTCTGGTGGTTTTGCCACCTATAAACACACCCTCCATTCTGCGCTTAGGTTGGGTTTGTTTTGGGGATCCTGCTTCATCACAGAGGCATGTCATGTGGTCATATGTACATCTTGCAAAACAGAAAGATGTACTGAGATATATATATATATACACATATATATATATATTATATATATATACTTCAAAGCCCTAAGTCTTTTTTTTTTTTAACATCTTTATTGGGGTATAATTGCTTTACAATGGTGTGTTCGTTTCTGCTTTATAACAAAGTGAATCAGTTATACATATACATATGTTCCCATATCTCTTCCCTCTTGCGTCTCCCTCCCTCCCACCCCTCCAGGCGGTCACAAAGCACCGAGCTGATATCCCTGTGCAAAGCCCTAAGTCTTAAGCAAGTATAATTTACTTAATTCCTGCCCAAAAGGATTGCAAGACTATATCCTAATATATATATATATATATATATATATATATATATATATATCCAAAGTTTAAGTCAATATGTGCTTGCATTAGAAAACAGAACTTGGCTGAAAGAAAGATGATGATGGTTTCATTTTTATTTGTATCTTCTTAACATCATGAGAGATACTTTCAGCCAACACTTACATAGTGATTGCCAGAGATTGTTCTAAGCTCTTTATACACGCTAAGTCATTTAATCATCACAATCACGCTAGGAGGTAGGTAACATTACTGTCCTCATAATAAGGAAGAGGAAATTAAGGTGCAGTGGAGGCTGGTGCTCTTAGGTTGGTTTCAGCAGAATTCTGAGATGAGGGTTTATGTGCAAGCGATTTATCAAGGAAGGGCTTGCTCCCAGGGGTGACCAAAAGGGAATAGGGGAGCAGAGGGGGGAAGAGGAGAAAGCCAAACAAGGGTCCAATGGAGACAAAGTCCTGTGGAAGGAAGCATCATCGTAATCCTGCAGGGGAGCTCTGGGGTGGATGTTCCAGCTCAAAGTCACCCCAATCCAAGGCAGGGGAGTCGGGCTTTCATACTCCCATGCCAGAAAGTCAGTAGTTAAGGGCTGCCTGCCCTAGGCGGGATGTACCTCTGGTTCTCTGCACCTGTCAGCAAAGTGGCTTCAGTTGGTCTAAAGCGTCCTGCACAGAAGAACTGCAGATTCTGCCTGTTGGAGGCCAAAGTACAGCAAAGGTGGGAAACTGGGGCAGAGGTAGGAGTTGGGAGGCCCAAGAAGAATTGGGAGGGGAGGGGACCTGGAGGATGACCCTGTTAGCCTTACCAGTGTCTATCACATAGCTGAAGGGGATCCATCAGCAGACTGATTTTTTGGGGGGGGCGGGGGCTGTTATTTTAATTCATCAATTTGACTCATCCTTGGCTATGTAGATAGATCTAAGATATGTAAATCTACGTCTGTGTAACACACATACACCCCCCCCACACACACAAGCACACACATATATACACACGAGAAATGCAAAGTTGATGCAGCCCAGATGTTACATGTCAGATATCATAAACTGGTGACTCATGAGTTGAATGCAATCTACAGACATTCTTGGTTTGGCCCTGTCTGAGTCTTTGGGTTGAATTAATAGCCAGTATTTTAAAAGTTGGGAGATTTCAATGAAAACTCCTGATTCCTGACCTCTCCTGACATTCTTACCTCACATAATTGACTGGAGGAGGGTAGTAGATGCTGCTTCTTGAATCAGGGCACGTGCTGTCCAATTTGTCACGTTCTTTACCACCTGATTATAACTCCAACCCTCACCTCTCTCGCATGTCATCTCTGTGGCTCCTAAGGATATTTAAACATGCGACTCCTGTTATAAGACATTTCTTGACCGTGACAACCTTTACTCGTTTCTTGAGATGAACTACTCCTATCAGGTTCTCATAACTTCTTTCCTGTTCCTACTTCGAGGTTTTGACTATTGTGCACCTTTCAGAGGAAGTATAGTATTAGGTTAATTAAGTCAATGTAGTCAGCAACCAGACCAGGTGGCTGTTTAATGACCTGGGTTGGTGTCTTCCTCATTGAAATTAACACAGCAATTGACAAACTATTCCTTTGCTCATCCTGCTAAAACTTCTATGGGCAGAAAACACAAACTCTTAAGAACACACCAAATTGGTAGGTAGTCAATTTCTAATTATTTCTTGCTCAGTTCAAGATGTCCTAATAAATCTCTCAGCAGCTTCCAATATGTTTATTTTCTATGTCAAAGGAAACAGATATGAAAATGAAATCCTGAGCTGGATGGGAGTTGAAGTAAATTATAGTAATTTTCTGTTCAAACAAATAATTATATTGTTTCAACAAATAACCATCATTTTCCCTCATTAAAACCTTTGCTTTTAGGATTCCAATGAAAACATATATTAATGGGTCAAATCTTAAAACTGATGGCCTGGGAAAATCCTTAAGTTCTAAATACCACCCTACCCCTTCCCTTCTCATTTTAAATTTTAGGAGTGTTCTCTTGGACATTTTTTTTGTAATCAACTCAGTGTAAAAAGATCAGATTCCATAATGAAGATGAAGTTAAAAGATCTTCATAAAGATCTTTTAACTTTTTTTCAGAAAGTTTAATCCTGGTTATAGGTCAGATGAAGCACAAATGTCTGCTCTCTTTGATTGCTTTTTAAGCTATAATTAAAGAAGTTGAGATTATGCTTTTTAAAATGAACCAGGGTATAGGTAATGACCCTTTCACCAGTAAAAACGCTCTTATAACATTTATTAAACAAATCATGATTCCCCTAGATGAATAAGGAAAGTTACATTTCCCCCCAAATATTTTAACCTGTTCATATAAATTCACTTTTTAGTGCATAGTTATTATTAAATTTTATTCAAAATAAGTTGACTTTATAGTACTTTAACTATGAGACCTCAAACATTTTTAAAAGCCTTTGGAAAGATTGAAATTGGGTCAGAAGTCTGAATTGGGGCCACAGTTATCCCCAAATAAATCCTTTTAGAAACCCAAATGAAAGCAAACGTTCTCTCCCATAGGCTATCTGTACTCCCCGCAGTTATTCTTTTTATAATTTTCTTACTATTTATCTGGCCTCCTGGGTTTTTTGTTTGTTTGTTGTCTTTGCTATTAAATGGACAAACTTAAAATTAGATGCTTGGGATCTGCCTGCAGTGTAAAATATACTGGAGGAAAAAACTCTAACTTTGGGGGGTGATATATATATATATATATTTTTTTCTTTTTGTTTGGAAACGGAGAAAAAGATTAGTTTTTTGTTACTTTCCAATGACCGTTTTTGCTAGGGAGTTGGATTTTTGTAATTTGTGGTTTTAGAGGCTAGGGTAGCACAAATTTAGAGAGACTACTCAATTAATTTCCCTAGGATTGAGATCAGATCATGCCTTTCTCCCCTCCCCTTCCCCCAAATAAGGAGAGGCCTTAGTTTTTTAAGGAACCTCCATACTGTTCTCTATAGTGGCTGTATCAATTTGCATTCCCACCAACAGTGCAAGAGTGTTCCCTTTTCTCCACACCCTCTCCAGCATTTATTGTTTCTAGATTTTTTTATGATGGCCATTCTGACCGGTGTGAGATTACCATACGACCCAGCAATCCCACTACTGGGCATAGACCCTGAGAAAACCATAATTCAAAAAGAGTCATGTACCAAAATGTTCACTGCAGCTCTATTTACAATAGCCAGGACATGGAAGCAACCTAAGTGTCCATCAACAGATGAATGGATAAAGAAGACGTGGCACATTTATACAATGCAATATTACTCAGCCATAAAAAGAAATGAAATTGAGTTATTTGTAGTGAGGTGGATGGACCTAGAGTCTGTCATACAGACTGAAGGAGGAGTGAAGTAAGTCAGAAAGAGAAAAACAAATACCGTATGCTAACACATATATATGGAATCTAAGAAAAAAAAAAAAAGGCCATGAAGAACCTAGGGGCAAGATGGGAATAAAGATGCAGACCTACTAGAGAATGGACTTGAGGATATGGGGAGGGGGAAGGGTAAGCTGTGACGAAGTGAGAGAGTGGCATGGACATATATACACTACCAAACGTAAAATAGATAGCTAGTGGGAAGCAGCCGCATAGCACAGGGAGATCAGCTCGGTGCTTTGTGACCACCTAGAGGGGTGGGATAGGGAGGATGAGAGGGAGGGAGATGCAAGAGGGAGGAGATATGGGAACACATGTATATGTATAACTGATTCACTTTGTTATAAGGCAGAAACTAACACACCATTGTAGAGCAATTATACTCCAATAAAGATGTTAAAAAAAAAAAAAAAAGGAGAGACCTTCTTATCTACCTTTGGAGGACACGTCTTTCAGTGTCCTCTGAAGCTGGGAAGGCAGTACTGTGAATGCAGAGAGATTTGCAGGAGAAAGAGGTCTGAGATGGAAGAAATCTTTTGTTTTTGTCCTGGTCTGTCCCTCACTAGGCATGTCATCTTGGGAAAATCGTTTCCCCATTTGTGAAATGAGATTGATAATCATTGCTCTGCTTTGCTTGCAGGGTTATTGCAGAAGGAACAAATGAAATGTTATATAAAAAAGCCTTCCACTGAAGGATTTCCATTGCTATGGTTTCTCTTGACCTATATGGGTACATAAATATTTTACTTTTTAGTATATATAACAATGGAGAGTATTTCATTGCATAGAATGTCATTACGTTTTTGTGCAATAGATGTCAGTAGAGCTCTATGGTCAACTGGTATCACTGCTTGGTTAGGATGATCTGTTCTTGGAAATTTTTCAAAGCAAACTCATTGTGCTTTTGCTTTCTTGCATTTTTTTACCAAATGGCCATGAATTCATGTGTCCTTGCCCCATACCCACCCTCATATCCGTCTCACTAGAATTCTGCTTTCAGCACAATTTTCTGCCTTATTGGAGGTTTCCTCCTCTTCATTTTTCTGGAGGGATTTCTACAAAATTATTGTTTTTCAAGAGCTCCTTTAGCAGAAAATGTGAAAACCAAGAGAAAACCTGCTACATAGTAAATTCACAAAAACAATTTAGAATAGTTATTGCAGACAGATTTAGTGCTTTTAAAATTAAGTGTCACCAAAAAATCCTGTTTGCATTTACTTTTTCCTCACTATCCTCCCCCCTATTTTACGTTTCATTCTAATTGAGAAATAAAGCAGATATACCAGAGGGCGCTTTGCCTTACTCAGAAATGCTTAGCAGACAAACCCTCTGTTTTTCAAAAATGCTGACTCTCTCTATAGAAAAGAAAAATAAACCTTTTGAAAATGTAGTTATTCTTGCTTCCTCGAAATAGCTACAAAGCTCAAGTTAAAGCATATGGCTTTAGGGCCATTGCCCATTCTTTGGGGAGAATTATGCTCTTTCCAAAAGTACAGAACCAGTTGTGAAGCAGGGCCGTGTTTTAGCTGGCTTCTTCCGCCACAGAAGATTTCACTAATTTAATTACGTTTTTGATTTTCAATTTGAAAATCATTTACAAGTGTAAAAATTAAGGAAGTGCAGGAAGTGTTCAGGATTTTTTTTTTCATCTAAGAAGAAAGTGCACTCAGTGTTCAGTGTCTGAAATTTCCCAAGATCTCTGTGTTACATTCAAATATAGGAATTTAAAAAGTTAAATTGCTTTGAAGTGAGACATGCCATTCATTTTCAAATATCACTTAAAAAAATATTAATATCTACTCATATAAGGCAACCCAACAGTGTTGTATTCCATTCTGTACAATTGCTGTTAGTTGGGATGAGAATTATTCAACCATTTTTACTGGATGTCTAGTATTAAATAGGCACTACCTCATATATATGTGCTAAATGCTGAAGATAAATGGTGAGAAAACCCAGCTCTCTTGGAGCTTACAGTCTAGTGGAAAATACAAGTATTAATCAAATAACCATACAAACAAATGGAAAACTGCAAATCTGACACCGTCCTATGTATCCATTCCACTTCCCTGCTTTATCTGTTTTTAAAATACTTATCATCCTGTGACATTTATATTTATTTGTTTGTTTATTGTCTGTTTCCCATCCTAAAATGGCAGCTCCATAAGAGAGACATTGTCTGCCCTGTTCAGTGATATAGCTCTAGCACCTTGTACAGAACTTGACACATGGTAGGTGCTCAATAAATATTCCTTGGATGAATACATTAACAGAGTACTGTCAGAAGTATTCAGTGTTCAGAGATCCCTTATTAAAAGAAGTTGATCTCATCAGGGAGGTCAAGAAAGGCTTCCTTGCCAAAGTGATGCTTGAGCTAAAAAGAAAAGTAGGCATTGATTAGGCTGAGAAAGGATGGAAGATCATTCAAGGCAATATGTGCAAAGACCCTGTGGCAAGAGGGAGTGTGAAAAAGGTAGGACAGAAAGAAGGCCTGAAGGACAGAGGAGGAGAGACCAAGTGAAACTGGATTGCAAGATGAAAGAGGAAGGGAAGGGGGAGGCCAGACCATGTAGGACCTTGTAGGTTGAATTAAGAAGTCAAGAAGTTATCCTTATTCTAAAAATAATGAAAAATCATTTGAGTATTCTAAGCAGGGAGGTGACTTAATCAGATTTGAAAAGATTACTCTAGATTGCTCACCTAGAGTGAATTTGGGAAACCCAGCTAAAAGGCAGTGGTCCAGATGAGCAATGTGGGTAGTTTGAGCTAAAGTACTAGTAGTGGGAATCGGAGTAGATACATGCAGAAGTAAATGCTTCCATGGAAATTTAAGAGGTAGAACCAATGAGATTTGGTGAAGAGTTGGGTAAAAGGCGAGAGAGAAGAAGGTGTCAGGGTTGAGCTGAAGTTTATGGCTTGAATGATGGAACGGAGGTGCCATTCAATGAAACAGGGATGCTTGAAAGAGCATCAGGTTTGAGAGAGAAGATGATGAGTTCAGTTCTAGTTATGTTGATTTCAAGGTTTCTTGGACGCCCTGGAGGACATATTAAGTTGGAGATAGTCCAGAGTTTGGAAAGTCTGGGCTGGAGCTATAAATATGTGAGTTTTCCAGAGAAGGTAATTAAAATCGTGGGCTAGAGAATAGACTGAGGAGAGGAGAGACTCGCAGTTTCATGTAAATATCTCTGGTTTTAGGTGAAGGATGGAAATGCAGACCAAGCCCTGATGCAAGCTGGCAGGCCTGGCCATCCATGCCCACAACGGAAGCATAGTGGATGACTTGGTAGAGAGTTCAATGGACCATAGACAGCAACCTTCTAGACCTTTCTAGATTCAAGCATAGCTGAAAATCAACTTCTTCTTCCTCCTTAACAAGGGACAGAAGAGAAAATCTGATGGTATTTTTACCTTGATAAAGTATTTTACCAAGCCTATACTTTAAAATATTCATTCTTTATGGTATGTCTATTCAAAAAATAAAATCACTGTTGTAATTTTTCATTGATCAGATATTAATTTTGCAATTAAAAGAATTTTTTAAAAATATATTATTTCTTAAGCATTTAGAGGTAGATGTGTTTGTGATTCTACACAGGCAGTTGACCAGACACTTGAAAATTAAAATTATGTTCATAACTCACACCAACTGAGGGGTTATTATGAGCCAAGTGCTGTTTTAAGGGCTTTATAAGGTTTACTCAACCCTAGGAGGTGGCTACTATCATCCCCATTAGATAGATGAGGGAACTAGCACAGCAGGGTCAGCAGATTGGTTCAGGGTCACACAGATGATAAGCGGTAGGGCCAGGATCTGAACCTGAGAAGTCTCCTTCAGAGGAAATACTCATAATAACTGTACCAGACTTTATTAAAAATCCACTATGCACATTTTAAAATGTTTCGTATTTTGAGTTCGACTGAAAGCCTTTAGTAAGAATTTTACGAAATACTTGGTGATTTGCAGGTTCTGGTGAACATTAAAGAACCTGTTTAGGCCTGCTACCCTATTTCCCAACCAAATTCCCTTTGGTTGCCTGGGATGAAACAGCCCCATAAGGCCACTCTGGCCCCTGGGTTCGTTCTGGCTTGTAGAATAATATGTGATACCCTGATTGAATTTTAATATAATGCTTTGGGGCCTCTTAGTCATAGTACACAGATCTTCTCGACTCGAAACAGAGGTGTGTCCAGACATGAGGGCACAGGGAAAACATTTAACAAAATTCCCCATAAATATGAAGGTGGAAGATTTGGTGGTTTATGTCATCTGGCAAAACTTTGGAGGAGATGTCACAGCCATTTTTGAAATAATACCTCAAGTCCTAACAACCCCAAAAGGCAACTGCAACACCTATCACACTGCCACTTTCAAGTGTTCATCTGAATCCCCCCTCTGGGCACAAAGGAGACTTCAAGGGGAGACACAAGAGACCCAGTTCAGACGCCCCTCCTTCGTTCTTCCCCTGCTGCAGGCTCCCGACCGCACTCCCTCCCCTATTACAGCTCTAAATCCTGCAACGTTTGCTGGTCCCTCCAGCCACAGGATTTGGCGAGGAAACTGAAGTGGAAATTAATTTCAGTTTAGATCCAGAGCAAAGACTTCATTTCTGTTTTCCACTCACTCATCATCTGATGAATGGTAGGGGGAAAATGGGCTAGAAAAAGAGGATAAAAGAGTTTCTGTATAGTCACTAAATTTTGAGAGCAGCAAAGACTATCTATGGCTGAAAGAGTCTGAAATTCATGCCTTCCTAATTCTGTAATAGTAATAACTTTATTTTTTCCTTTTATTTTTGTCAAATTTTATTGAAATATAGTTGATTTACAATGCTGTGTTAGTTTCAGGTGTACAGCAAAGTGATTCGGTTTACATATATATTATATATATATGTATATATCTCATTTTTAGATTCGCTTCCATTATAGTTATTATAAGATATTGGGTATATTTCCCTGTGCAATAGAGTAGGAACTTGCTGGTTATCTATTTTATATATAGTAGCGTGTATATGTTAATCCTAAACTCCTAATTTATCCCTCTCCACCTTCCCCCTTTGGTAACCATAAGGTTGTTTTCTATGTCTGTGAATCTATTTCTGTTTTGTAAAATAAGTTCATTTGTATCATTTTTTTAAAATTCCACATATAAGTGATATCATATGATATTTGTCTTTGTCTGGCATACTTCACTTAGTATGATAATCTCTAGGTCCCTCCATGTTGCTGCAAAATAGTAATAGTAACTTTAAAACGATAATAAATGTTCAAGAGCCTTCCCAGTTCTGTAATAATGATAATAACTTTAAAGTGATAATAAAGGTTAATATTGATTAAGTGCCAGGAACACCTCTGAGCATTTTTTGAGTATTACGTCTTTTAATGTGAGGACAACAGCCCTAGCAGGTAGATAATATTATCCCTTCTCCTTTTTTTTTTTTTTTTTTGCGGTACGCGGGCCTCTCACTGTTGTGGCCTCTCCCATTGCGGAGCACAGGCTCCGGACGCGCAGGCTCAGCACCCGTGGCTCACGGGACCAGCTGCTCCGCGGCATGTGGGATCTTCCCGGACCGGGGCACGAACCCATGTCCCCTGCATTGGCAGGCGGACTCTCAACCACTGCGCCACCAGGGAAGCCCCCTTCTCCGTTTTTGATGCAGAAACCAAGGCACAGAGAGGTTAAATAATTTGTCCAAGTTCACACAGCTAATTATTATCAATCCGCAATTTGCACCCAGGTGGATTTGCACAGCTCACACCCCAGAGCCTGCCCTCTTGACTACCACGAACATTCAGTTACCAAGGTGTGCCCGTCCTCGCGAAAGGCCTGGGCAGGAGGGGTTTGGTCAGGACTGACTCACTCAGTGGGCCCGAGAGCACAGTTGGGGTGCTTGCAGCATGGGAGAAGGAACCAACATTTCTCTGAAGAAATAAGGAGCAATCTGACTCCACTGCAGGTGACATAGAATGGGCGCATTCTGGCACGTTCTGGGAGCATGGGGCAGAGAACACAGGCATAGGAGCAACGGCTGGGGGGGGTGGGCTCCTTACGAGGGCTATGAGATAAACCCTCCTCTCCCTGGCATGAGGCTGTTGCTTCATAATTCCTTTTCCTTGTGAAGTCTGTACTTTATAAATCAAAGGGGTCTCCCCAAGGGCTCTTTCACTGTGGGAGCATCCAATCCTGGCCCTAAAAACTCCCAGGACAGTCACACCACATGGACACACGGCCTGCTCTGCTTGGTTCAATCCTGCTCTTTGGATCCTTGGTGTAACGTTTTTCCTGCAGCTAGACACAGTTTGGCCAGGTGTCATGTTTTCCCTGCCTGCTCCCACAAATAAGGCAGATTTGAAAGATTTGCCATTAGTGGAATTTTGCCTTGTGGCTGGCACATGGTAACAGACCTCTAATAAATCACTCTGTGTGTAAGCAAATGAATAATAGAACTGTCTGCGGCTCTGCGTATCTCCAATCTGGCCACAGGACACTTATTTTCAAGATGCTACTAGTCTTCGCTCGCAGGGCATGAGTAGGTCCAAAACCTCATGATAATATCACCATGAACTTTAGCTTACCAACGTTTCTTCCCCAGCGTACTGCCACAGAGGCAAACACTAACTTCCTGTGTTGGAGGTCAGACATTCTGAACCACCCTCACATTCACGTCGGGCACTTGAAAATTTATTCTGTTTCAGAGAAAAACAACCAGTCTGTGCACCATGGCCCTTGGTTAGCCTGTTTTCAAGTGGAATGTTAAGTTTCTCACCGGGCCGCACCCTGAGCACACCCACTTAGATTATAAACATTCAGAAAATTGCAGGCCTTCACCATCTAATTGGCAGTGCTCTTCTGAATAAAAATACGGCCACCCACATGCCACATTTGCTACAGCTGGCAATGAATCAAAAGGCAGGGACACTCCCAACAGTGACCACAGCTCTGCTCCACTGGGTAGAGAATTTTTCTAATGACCTTTTGTTTCCCCAAGCATCTCAGTAGCACTTGGGCTGATTGTATAGACCAGGTTATTAAACAGGATGGTAAGATGTACTGTGGTGTGTTTTTGAAGTGTTGCCAGCATCATCTGATGCCAAGAGGAGAAATGGCCAGTCTGGAATTGTGCACTCAGCAGGAATTCCCGGGCCCTCACTGAGCGCGCTTCCCGCACATAGACTACACTTTTCTCCTAGACTTTGTTCTCGAAGATCCTGCAGCTCAGATTCAGACATTTCCTTCCTAGCTGCTACCAGGTAAAAAAAGGTACCCGTGTATCGACTGACAAGCAGACATGGAGAGATGTTTATGACAATTTGCTCAATGAGAAAAGCAGGTTACAAATGTTATACGGTATTTGATTCCAATTTTGTAAAATAACAACATAAATACATACAGGGAAAAGCTGTTAACAGTGATTATCTCTGTGTAGTGATATTATTAGGTTTTTATTTGATCATTTTCATTCATTGATACTGTCTACATATATTTATTTCTTTATAACAAATAAAGTAAATTAATAAGCAAAAGAGGGACTTCCCTGGTGGCACAGTGGTTAAGAATCCGCCTGCCAGTGCAGGGGACACGGGTTCGAGCCGTGGTCCGGGAAGATCCCACAAGTCGCGGAGCAACTAAGCCTGTGCGCCAAAACTACTGAGCTTGCGCTCTAGAGCCCACGAGCCACAACTACTGAGCCCGTGTGCCTAGACCCCGTGCTGCGCAACAAGAGAAGCCGCTGCAATGAGAAGCCCGCGCACCACAACAAAGAGTAGCCCCCACGAACCACAGCTAGAGAAAGCCCGCGCGCAGCAATGAAGACCCAATGCGGCCAAAAATAAAATAAATAAATTCATAAAAAAAAAACTAAGCAAAAGAAAAGAAAACGTACCATCTTTTATGGCCCGTTTCAAATTTGACTTTCTTTTAGAATCTTTCAAGACAGTGCTATCTGGAAGGAATCTTTCCCTTATCTAAACGTATATAGAAGGTGCATAAACATGTGTAGGATACATAGAATTGCATGTGTGCTTCTATAACAACACTTACAACTCCTCTCCTTGAACTATAGTTTCGAAGAGTGTCGTCCTCTCTGGCTGCCCATGGTAGTTTTTAAGTACTTTGAGAGCAAGGGCTGGGTTTGAGTCTTTTTCTGTCTCCTGTAGCAACTAACGCTCACTTCCAAGCAGCTGCCAATGATAGGCAGACAGGACGTTCTTTTTGAGTGAGTAAGTATGCACATCTTTGGGCACATTCTATGTTGATGAAAGGTCCCACCAAAATTTACTCTTTCAAAATTAAAAATCCTGTCTTTTTCGAAAACTCTAATTCAAAAAGATACATGCACCCCAATGTTCATAGAAGCGCTATTCACAATAGCCAGGACGTGGAAGCAACCTAAATGTCCATCGACAGAGGAATGCATAAGGAAGATGTGGCACATATATACAATGGAATATTACTCAGCCATAAAAAGGAATGAAATAATGCCATTTGCAGGAACATGGATGGACCTAGAGATGATCATACTAAGTGAAGTAAGTCAGAAAGAGAAAGACAAATATCATATGATATCACTTATATGTGGAATCTAAAAAATGATACAAATGCACTTATTTACAAAACAGAAACAGACTCACAGACATAGAAAATAAACTTCTGGTTACCAAAAGGGAAGGCAGGGGAGGAATAAATTAGGAGTTTGGGATTAACAGATACATACTACTATATGTAAAATCGATCACCAACAAGGACCTACTATATAGCACAGGGAACTATATTCAATATCTTATAATAACCTATAATGGAAAAGAATCTGAAAAATAATAGGTATGTATAACTGAATCATTTTGCTGTACACCTGAAACTAACATGACATTGTAAACTGACTATACTTCAATTTAAAAAAAAATTCTGTCTTCTTAATGAAGTGAATAACTAAAAAACTTCATATAGGTATTTTGCCATGGCTAATATATTCAAAAATAACAAAATCAATATCACCAAATAGAAGATGCAGTGAACTCCTGGGATAAACCATAATGGAAGAAAAATATTAAAAAAAGAGGGCTTCCCTAGTGGCGCAGTGGTTGAGAATCTGCCTGCTAATGCAGGGGACACAGGTTTGAGCCCCGGTCTGGGAGGATCCCACATGCCGCGGAGCAACTAGGCCTGTGAGCCACAACTACTGAGCCTGCGCATCTGGAGCCTGTGCTCCGCAACGAGAGAGGCCGCGATAGTGAGAGGCCCGTGCGCCGCGATGAAGAGTGGCCCCCGCTAGCCACAACTAGAGAAAGCCCTCGCCCAGAAACAAAGACCCAACACAGCAAAAAATAAATAAAATAAATGAATAAACTCCTACCCCCAACATCTTCTTAAAAAAAAAAAAAAAGAAAGAAAAAGAAGATGCAGTGAGGTTAGCTCTGGGACTCCAAAGAACAGTAACATTGAGAATTACGTGGATGCTTTGTTTCTTATGGATGATGCCTGCATTTCTCAAACCATAGATGCTGCTTTTCATTTCCCAAAGCTCTTAATTTATCCAGAGATGCTAAGAAATAAGTCGAAATTCCAAAGGTTAGCCAGGAAAAGGTGAAGTGAAATTCAACTTGTGATTATTTCTAAATGGAATCGTGACCTGTGACTTATTTAGTGTGTTGGCTTCAACCTAGTAGAATTCCTAGAAGATAATCACAGATTTATCTACAATGTGCAAAATAGGATGCAGAAGTAAATCAAGGCATTTATGTGCAGGCTTAGCAAGTGGGGAAGATCGGATAGGCCTTTGTTTTCCCCAACTGAGGAAAAGACCCCGGGCTCGGATTTGGGGACTCTCTACTCAATGTTCACAAGGATCCTCATTCAGCTCACATTCTGATCAGCTTCTCAGGGCCTGTGGAACCTGTTTGACATATACCTTCACCACATCACTCCCAACTCAGCCCGCCTCTTTAATTTCCAGCTCCGGCCATGCCTTAAACATCTTTCCAAACTCAAAGGTTTTATCGGGATACCAGACATCAGGGTCTGATTCTTTTACCATTTGTATTTTTTTCATACACTCAACAAACATGTATGGAGCACCGACTGTGTGCCAGGCTAGTTGCCCCGGATAAAGTAGTGAGCAAGATAGGCAAGCGTGCCTGCCTTTGGAGAGCTTCCGGTCCAGCAAGGGAAAGTGGACACTGTGCTCCAAATAAAAGCCAAATAGTTGTTTCATTCTGGTTGTCACAAATCCTGTGTATGAAAAGCATAGTGAAGAATGACAGCGAATAATCAGCATTTCTTTATCAGTCTGAGGAGTCGGGGCAGGCCTCTCTGAAGAAGCCAAGCCCTAAGGCTAAGTTCAGAGTCTCCTCCACAGAGAGGAGAACACATGTAAAGGCACTGAGGCCAGGACTGTGGAGCGTCCTAGGAACGGAGAAAGGCTGCTGTGGTCACGTTAGGCCTTGCAGGTCACGCAAGAAGATATTTATCCACAGAGCAATAGGGAGCCATGGAAGGTGATGGGGCAGGGAAGCAACACATCCAGATTGCAGCTCTTAAAGACCTCTCTGGCTGCTGTAAGGAGAATGCAGGAGAGGGACTAAAGGCAGCAGGGTCACCAGTAGGAGGCCATTGGGTCATCGAGGTAACAGGGGATGGGGCTGCAAACAGCATGCAGCATTGTGGAAGCGAGGATGGGGAGAGGTGAAGGATTCAGGATGTGTTTTAGAAAATATAGGCAAACCCCAAAAAACAACAACAACAACAAAATAGAATCTGTGTCACCATCTGTAAGATGTACTAAAATTAATGCTGGACATAATAAAAGATTTCAGTCTGACCCTTCAATTCAATCCAGTTTACTTTCATAGGTTTATGAGACTAAAGATTTCACTGGACAATATAATTATATATATTCCACTAGTTGATTTGTTTTCTTAAAATTCTTCTCTAAACTTTCTAAAGGGACACTATAGACCACCACTCCTGGAATTATCAAGTTTAAATCAGTCAGGCTTGTTGAGCTCCAAGTATGTGCAAGGCCTTCTGTGATATTAAAAAATATGTGGGGCTTCCCTGGTGGCACAGTGGTTGAGAGTCCGCCTGCCGATGCAGGGGACACGGGTTCGTGCCCCGGTCCGGGAAGATCCCACATGCCGCGGAGCGGCTGGGCCCGTGAGCCATGGCCGCTGGGCCTGCGCGTCCGGAGCCTGTGCTCTGCAACAGGAGAGGCCACAACAGTGAGAGGCCCGCGTACCTCAAAAAAAGCAAAAAAAAAAAAAAAAAAAGCATGTGGTCCCGTCCCCAATGGGCTTGTCGTCACTGGCAGAAAAATCTTTACCTATTGATTAATTTATATTTTGCCTTGTTCCAGAAAAAATTTAAGGAGGCTTCAAGGGATTCAAATATATAGCAGGAAAACGTAAATTGAAAGAGGAATGAAAGGAGAAAGAAAAACAAGGGTGGTGCTCTAAAATGAGGCCAGGAGTGCGGCTAAGTATGCATACAACTTTGGCCTCACCCAGATGAGGGAATTCGATCAAACAGAATGAACTAGACAGCTGCAAATGACCATCCAACCCCTTTCTGTAGCTCTTCCTCTCTTTACTCTATTGTAATCTTGGGTCTTTTCCATTTCAAAGTCCAGATTGTGCTCCAAACTGGGTCAGTTTGTCAATATTTATGGAGTTTTGTTATTTGAAAGGCATCCTTAATGAAAAGGTGGACAGAATGAGTGCCAATGTCTTCACGCAAACTCACCATCACCACCAGAAAGACAACTCAAAGCTTATGACCCTCAGACAGGTCACTACTGGCTCCTGTGAAAATAAACGTAGGAACGTTTGGGCGTAATATATAGTCTCTTGGTAACCAGGAGGGGATGGAAAAATGGAGTTGTTCCAAGTATAAGTAACAATTTGAATTTAGATTCAAGAAGAAGGAAACTATAGTTAGAGAAGCAGCAGCAGCAAGACACAGCAATGCTTATCACCTGGCTCCTGGCCATCTGCCTCACTGGACGCAAATCCTCTCCAAAGCCCGGCTTCCATCCACTTCTCCATGGCACTGATGTAGGCTCGGTTCATAGAAGATATTCAGCGCTTGGGGAACAAATACATGTTGAATAATAGAAAGAAAAGCGTGCCTTTTGCCTCCAATGGGTGTTTAAATAGTTACAACTCTTGAAGCTAAGCAGGTAACTCCTCTGGGCCTCAGTTTTCTCATCTGTCGAAGTAGAGTGTATGCAGCAAAGATCGCTAATTACTGCCCCACCTTCCTTCCATCTTTGCTACCGTTGTTTCTTATATGAAGACTCTTCTTCTCACAGCAGCTCTCTAGCGATTTTGCAGGCTGGCTCATAGAGAATTCTGACTTACACTCTAAAGGAGACTCACTTAATCCTAGAGTTGAGAAGGGGATAGCCCTGGTGACATCCCACTGGTACTGAAGGTCAGCTGTGCGACAGCAGATTAACCATGACGTATGAGTAACTAAGAGCTAGTTTGCAAGCCTTGCTTTAAATGACTTTCTAACTGGAAATACCTAGAGAAGAGCAGGTATGGTCGATCTGTAGTGCCCAGAACATATCAGGGACTTCATGGCTTCATGAAAACACTTTGAGCAACGAGTGACAAAACATTGCCAATATTTACTACATGGATGCTTTGAAAGCTGTCCCTTGATATCTTCGTTTTTTAAAAATATCCTTTGAAAAATATTATGAGATGGAATGTAGCATTAACAAGTGATAGGAAAAATATATTGCTATTTTGAAAAAACATTGAAGGACTTTGTAAATAACATTGACGCATTCTGACTTTTATGAATAATAAGATTGTCCACCATTATAATAGAATATTTCTTTTGTCCGAGGAATGTAAATGTTTATTCTCCCAGGTCCACCAAACAAAAGGACTCACAAAGTATCTTTTAAACAACATATTGCCCTGGAGTTTATAAAATATAATCCAGTATTCAGAAATTAGAATTCAAATAGATATGCACCTATCACAAGGTCCAAAAATGAATGACTATTTCAAGGTATTGCCCTAAATAACATGGTAACATGATCTATGGAAAAACCGTGTGACCATATGAGAGAACTTGGCCTTACATGCCTAGCTATTCAATGTCAAAAACACAACCACCAACAGCATTTTCAGAACCAACCCTCACCACAGATTATATGCTCTATATAAGTCCCAAATTTCTCCTGCCAAAGCAAGAGAATTTTTACGTTCTGTAGATGTTCTGAAGGGGAAGACCTCTCAAGCTTCCTACTTAAATAGATATTACTAAACACACACACACACACACACACACACACACACACACCCCTCAACATTAGGGATTGATTGAAACCAACTTAAAACAAATGAACTCCCTGTCCTAGGGGGGCCCAGCCAGCCATCGAGGAGCCAGATGATGGACACTGGGCATCTGTTAAATAAAACCTGGGTCAGGGGCCTGCATACTTACCAGTTCCTTCAATGCTTATGCAAGATACTGTTGCTTTATAGCAAAATGATTCCATTCTTGGCAGGGTGCAGTTTTTAACACGCACAGGTGACGCTCCAGTCCTTCCCAGGCTTTCCTGCTCACCCCTATTTAGCTCTAGCTGGCGGCTCCCGCTCTGTGTCAACATTCTGCTTGCCGGCCAGAGATGAAGTCACCGTACTGGCTTTATGAGCTCTCACAGCTGCACGATACCCCCCCTAGACTCTCACTGCAGCAAGAAAATGTGCCTGCAGAGCTTCCAGCCACACTAGTCAGTTCTGAAGGTGTCAGGGAGCAGCCCTCTTTTTTCTGAGGGGGGTACATCCCTCTGAAAGGTCAGCCTCCAAGCTTCCAGGCCAGTGGGGCGGGCCAATGCCACTCCAGAGCCTTTCCCAAGGCCCTGCCCTGTGTAGCTGTTGAGGCCAGGGTAGAGCTTTTCCCATCTGTGTTCTATTAGTTCCTCTAAGCTGGAGCCTCATGGGGCCAGGTTCCCAATGGATAAAATATTCAGATGAGTGTTCACATCGTTTTAGAGTTTTTGATTTCTCCTGGTCCATTTCTTGTCCTCTGTTGGAAGGCAACGAAGAAGCCTATTTTCCTCTGTCTTTGAAATTAGTCACTTTCTATAAAGCACTAAACAAAATGGTCCTCCTTTTAGCAAAAGAATGGGGAAAAGAATTCATTTAGCAAAGCAAGGGGATGAGAGCTGTAAGGTAGGATGTGGATAATGGAAGAGAATGACAAGTCATCTTCATAATACCATATAAAATATTAGAAAATATTCGACAGAGAGCTATTTCCTCAAGCAGCAATCAGTATCAGGCATCTACTAATATGGAGGTATGAGTATATAGCTACTAATATTTAGTTGATTATAATATACTAATGAAATTAAAATTAAAACATAGAAATGGAATTTTTAAATATACTAACAGAATATTGATTTTAAAAATGGGTACTTAGAGGGCTTCCCTGGTGGTGCAGTGGTTGGGAGTCCGCCTGCCGATGCAGGGGACACGGGTTCATGCCCCGGTCTGGGAAGATTCCACATGCCATGGAGCGGCTGGGCCCATGAGCCATGGCCGCTGAGCCTGCACGTCCGGAGCCTGTGCTCCACAACGGGAGAGGCCACAACAGTGAGAGGCCCGTGTACTGCAAAAAAAATAACAATAAAAAAGATCACAGACAAGGATAGACTGAACAAACTTACTATAAAACAGAAGGACTGGTATCTGTGGCAGGTAGGAAGGAAAGGGTTTGGTTGGGGACATTCAGGCCCTGGGTGGGACTCTTTGTTGAGAAGATCTCTGACACAGGCCTCACAGGCTAGCTGGATACCTCAGAAGTGACCATGTCTTGAGGTACAGCCCACGTTCCACCTGTGTTATCCCAAAGGCACCTGGAATCCTGCAGAAGCTCAGCCTCCTGTAAGGGGAACTGGAAGCAGATGCCATTATCTCTTTTCATCTGAACTAAAACCAGGAATCACCAAAGTCTTGACCAAAAGCAGACCGAGGATGCCCATGAATCTGCAAGATGCACATCATCTAACACTGGGGATGGGGAGCTTTTCCTCTAGTTGACAGGAAGATCTGTTAGCAGCAAACATTCCCTTTACAAGAAAAATGCAACTACTTAGAGCAATTTATTTATGTTCAAGCTGAAGAAACAGACGAAGTAGTAAAGGCATCTTGCTTCAATAACACTACACTGGAATAATATAAATGATATTTCAAAAGCATTTAACTTCAGGCAATACTAAGGCACCCCCATGCCTCACTGCTGGGGAGGATAAATTGGGCAAGTCTTCTGGAGGACAAGGTGCCAATACACATCACAAATGTTAAACATATGTAACCCTCACTCTGGTAATTCCACCACTAGGAATGGATACTATAGAAATAATCAGATATACCCACAAAGATCAATGGGCAACACTGCTCCTTGTAGTGTTATTTTTAATGGAAAAAGAAAGGCAAAAAGTATCTAAATCTTTCAACAATGAGGGATTGCTTAAAAACTTGTACCTACACTTTAGAAAATTAGGCAGCTATATTTTATTTTATTATTTTTTTGTGGTACGCGGGCCTCTCACCGTTGTGGCCCCTCCCATTGCGGAGCACAGGCTCCGGACGCGCAGGCTCAGTGGCCATGGCTCACGGGCCAAGCTGCTCCGCAGCATGTGGGATCATCCCGGACCGGGGCACAAACCCATGTCCCCTGCATCGGCAGGAGGACTCTCAACCACTGTGCCACCAGGGAAGCCCAGGCAGCTATATTTTAAAGGAATCCAATGAAAATTCTTTTAAATTATTAAAAATATTTTTGTAGAAAAAGATGTTCAATGAAATAATGTTCTTGATATGATGTCATTAAATAGATTTTAGGTTTTAGATAACAAAACAGTATATACCGTATGAGCTCACTTTTGGAGAAAAAGTCAAACTACATATTCATTTATTGAGCACCTAAACAGTGAAGAGAAAGAATTCAACAACATACACATAGAGGGAGGAGCTTCAAGATGGTGGAGGAGTAAGACGTAAAGATCACCTTCCTCCCCACAAATACATCAGAAATACATCTACATGTGGAACAGCTCCTACAGAACACCTACTGAACGCTGGCAGAAGACCTCAGACCTCCCAAAAGGCAAGAAACTCCCTACATAGCTGAGTAGGGCAAAAGAAAAAAGAATAAACAGAGACAAAAGAATAGGGATGGGACCTGCACCGGTGGGAGGGAGCTGTGAAGGAGGAAAGGTTTCCACGCACTGGGAAGCCCCTTCGCGGGCAGAGACTGCGGGGAGCGGAGGGGGGAAGCTTCGGAGTCGCGGAGGAGAGCACAGCAACAGGGGTGCGGAGGGCACAGTGGAGAGATTCCCGCACAGAGGATCGGTGCCGACCGGCACTCACCAGCCCGAGAGGCTTGTCTGCTCCCCCGCCGGGGCGGGCGGGGCTGGGAGCTGAGGCTCGGGCTTAGGTCTGAGCGCAGGGAGAGGACTGGGGTTGGTGGCGAGAACACAGCCTGCAGGGGGTTAGTGCACCACGGCTAGCTGGGAGGGAGTCCAGGGAAAACTCTGGACCTACCAAAGAGGCAAGAGACTTTTTCTTGCCTCTTTGTTTCCTGGAGCGCGAGAAGAGGGGATTAAGAGCGCGGCATAAAGGAGCTCCAGAGACCGGTGCGAGCCATGGCTAAAAGCGCGGACCCCAGAGACGGGCATGAGACGCTAAGGCTGCTGCAGCCACCAAGAAGCCTGTGTGCGAGCACAGGTCACTATCCACACCCCCCTTCCGGGAGCCTGTGCAGCCACCACTGCCAGGGTCCCAGGATCCAGGGACAATTTCCCCGGGAGAACGCACGGCGCGCCTCAGGCTGGTGCAACATCACGCCGGCCTCTGCAACGTCACGCCGGCCTCTGCCACCGCAGGCTCGCCCCGCACTCCGTGCCTCTCCCTCCCCCCGGCCTGAGTGAGCCGGAGCCCCGGAGTCAGTTGCTCCTTTAACCCCCACCTGTCTGAGCGAAGAACAGACGCCCTCCGGAGACCTACACGCAGAGGCGGGGCCAAATCCAAAGCTGAACCCCAGGAGCTTTGCGAACAAAGAAGAGAAAGGGAAATCTCTCCCAGCAGCCTCAGGAGCAGCAGATTAAATCTCCACAATCAACTTGATGTACCCTGCATCTGTGGAATACCTGAATAGACAACGAATCATCCTGAATTGAGGACGTGGACTTTGGGAGCAGCAATATATATATATATATTTTTTTTTCCCTTTTTCTCTTTTTGTGAGTGTGTATGTTTATGGTTATGTGTGTGAATTTCTCTGTATAGCTTTACTTTTACCATTTGTCCTAGGGTTCTGTCAGGTTTTTTTTGTGTTTGTTTGTTTTTTTAGTATAGTTTTTAGCACTTGTTATCATTGGTGGATTTGTTTTTTAGTTTGGTTGCTCTCTTCTTTCTTTCTTCTTTTTTTTATTATTTAAAATTTTTTTAATAATTATTTTTCCTTTTCCCTTTAATTATTTTATTTTATCTTCTTCTTTCTTTCTTTCTTTCTTTTTTTTTCTCCCTTTTATTCTGAGCTGTGTGGATGACAGGCTCTTTGTGCTCCAGCCAGGCATCAGGGCTGTGCCTCTGAGGTGGGAGAACCAAGTTCAGGACACTGGTCCACAAGAGACCTCCCAACTCCACGTAATATCAAACAGCAAAAATCTCCCAGAGATTTCCATCTCAAAGCCAAGACCTAGCTCCACTCAATGACCAGCAAGCTACAGTGCTGGACACCCTATGCCAAACAACTAGCAAGACAGGAGCACAACCCCATCCATTAGCAGAGAGGCTGCCTAAAATCATAATAAGGCAACAGACACCCCAAAACACACCACCAGATGTGGACCTGCCCACCAGAAAGACAAGAGCCAGCCTCATGCACCCGAACACAAGCACTAGTCCCCTCCACCAGGAAGCCTACACAACCCACTGAACCAACCTTAGACACTGGGCACAGACACCAAAAACAACGGGAGCTATGAACCTGCAGCCTGCAAAAAGGAGACCCCAAACACAGTAAGTTAAGCAAAATGAGAAGACAGAGAAACACACAGCAGATGAAGGAGCAAGATAAAAACCCAGCAGACCTAACAAATGAAGAGGAAATAGGCAGTCTACCAGAAAAAGAATTCAGAATAATGATAGTAAAGATGACCCAAAATCTTGGAAATAGTATGGAGAAAATACAAGAAACGTTTAACAAGGAACTAGAAGAGCTAAAGAGCAAACAAACAGTGATGAACAACACAATAAATGAAATTTGAAAATCTCTAGAAGGGATCAATAGCAGAATAACTGGGGCAGAAGAACGGATAAGTGACCTGGAAGATAAAATAGTGGAAATAACTACCACAGAGTGGAATAAAGAAAAAAGAATGAAAAGAATTGAGGACCGTCTCAGAGACCTCTGGAACAACATTAAATGCACCAACATTTGAATTATAGGGGTCCCAGAAGAAGAAGACAAAAAGAAAGGGACTGAGAAAATATTTGAAGAGATTATAGTTGAAAACTTCCCTAATATGGGAAAGGAAATAGTTACTCAAGTCCAGGAAGCACAGAGAGTCCCATACAGGATAAATCCAAGGAGAAACACGCCAAGACACATATTAATCAAACTATCAAAAATTAAATACAAAGAAAGCATATTAAAAGCAGCAAGGGAAAAAAACCAAATAACACACAAGGGAATCCCCATAAGGTTAACAGCCGATCTTTCAGCAGAAACTCTGCAAGCCAGAAGGGACTGGCAGGACATATTTAAAGTGATGAAAGGGAAAAACCTACAACCAAGATTACTCTACCCAGCAAAGATCTCATTCAGATTTCACAGAGAAATTAAAACCTATACAGACAAGCAAAACCTAAGAGAAGTCAGCACCACCAAACCAGCTTTACAACAAATGCTAAAGGAACTTCTCTAGGCAAGAAACACAAGAGAAGGAAAAGACCTACAATAACAAAACCAAAACAGTTAAGAAAATGGTAATAGGAACATACATATCGATAATTACCTTAAATGTAAATGGATTAAATGCTCCAACCAAAAGACATAGACTGGCTGAATGGATACAAAAACAAGACCCATATATATGCTGTCTACAAGAGACCCACTTCAGACCTAGAGACACATACAGACTGAAAGTGAGGGGATGGAAAGAGATATTGCATGCAAATGGAAATGAAAAGAAAGCTGGAGTAGCAATTCTCATATCAGACAAAATGGACTTTAAAACAAAGACTATTACAAGAGACAAAGAAGGACACTACATAATGATCAAGGGATCAATCCAAGAAGAAGATATAAGAAGTATAAATATTTATGCACCCAACATAGGAGCACCTCAATACATAAGGCAAATACTATCAGCCATAAAAGGGGAAATTGACAGTAACACATTCATAGTAGGGGACTTTAACACCCCACTTTCACCAATGGACAGATCATCCAAAATGAAAATAAATAAGGAAACACAAGCTTTAAATGATACATTAAACAAGATGGACTTAATTGATATTTATAGGACATTCCATCCAAAAAACAACAGAATACACTTTCTTCTCAAGTGCTCATGGAACATTCTCCAGGATGGATCATATCTTGGGTCACAAATCAAGCCTTGGTAAATTTAAGAAAATTTAAATCATATCAAGTATCTTCTCCGACCACAATGCTATGAGACTAGATATTAATGACAGGAAAAAATTGTAAAAAATACAAACACATGGAGGCTAAACAATACACTACTTAATAACCAAGAGATCACTGAAGAACTCAGAGAGGAAATCAAAAAATACCTAGAAACAAATGACAGTGAAAACATGATGACCCAAAACCTATGGGATACAGCAAAAGCAGTTCTAAGAAGGAAGATTATAGCAATACAAGCCTACCCTAAGAAACAAGAAACATCTCAAATAAACAACCTAACCTTACACTTAAAGCAATTAGAGAAAGAAGAACGAAAAAACCCCAAAGTTAGCAGAAGGAAAGAAATCATAAAGATCAGATCAGAAATAAATGAAAAAGAAATGAAGGAAACGACAGCAAAGATCAACAAAACTAAAAGCTGGTTCTTTGAGAAGATAAACAAAATTGATAAACCATTAGCCAGACTCACCAAGAAAAAAGGGAGAAGACTCAAATCAATAGAATTAGAAATGAAAAAGGAGAGTAACAGCTGACACTGCAGAAATACAAAGAATTATGAGAGATTACTACAAGCAAGTATTTGCCAATAAAATGGACAACCTGGAAGAAATGGACAAAGTCTTAGAAATGCACAACCTTCCGAGACTGAACCAGGAAGAAATAGAAAATATGAACAGACCAATCACAAGCACTGAAATTGAGACTGTGATTAAAAATCTTCCAACAAACAAAAGCCCAGGACCAGAGGGCTTCACAGGTGAATTCTATCAAAAATTTAGAGAAGAGCTAACACCTATCCTTCTCAAACTCTTCCAAATCGTAGCAGAGGGAGGAACACTCCCAAACTCATTCTACGAGGCCACCATCACCCTGATACCAAAACCAGACAAAGATGTCACAAAGAAAGAAAACTACAGGCCAATATCACTGATGAACATAGATGCAAAAATCTTCAACAAAATACTAGCAAACAGAATCCAGCAGCACATTAAAAGGATCATACACCATGATCAAGTGGGGTTTATCCCAGGAGTGCAAGGAATCTTCAATATACACAAATCAATCAATGTGATACATCATATTAACAAATTGAAGGATTAAAACCATATGATCATCTCAATAGATGCAGAGAAAGCTTTGGACAAATTCAACACCCATTTATGGTAAAAACCCTCCAGAAAGTAGGCATAGAGGGAACTTTCCTTAACATAATAAAGGCCATATATGACAAACCCACAGCCAACATCATCCTTAATGGTGAAAAACTGAAACCATTTCTACTAAGATCAGGAACAAGACAAGGCTGCCCACTCTCACCACTATTATTCAACATAGTTTTGGAAGTTTTAGCCACAGAAATCAGAGAAGAAAAAGAAATAAAAGGAATCCAAATCGGAAAAGAAGAAGTAAAGCTGTCACTGTTTGTAGATGACATGATAGTATACTTAGAGAACCCTAAAGATGCTTCCAGAAAACTACTAGAGCTAATCAATCAATTTGGTAATGTAGCAGGATACGAAATTAATGCACAGAAATCTCTTGCATTCCTATACACTAATGATGAAAAATCTGAAAGAGAAATTAAGAAAACACTCCCCTTTACCATTGCAACAAAAAGAATAAAATATCTAGAAATAAACCTACCTATGGAGACAAAAGACCTGTATGCAGAAAATTATAAGACACTGATGAAAGAAATTAAAGATGATACAAATATATGGAGAGATATACCATGTTCTTGGATTGGAAGAATCAACATTGTGAAAATGACTATACTACCCAAAGCAATCTACAGAGTCAATGCAATCCCTATCAAACTACCAATGGCATTTTTCACAGAACGAGAACAAAAGATTTCACAATTTGTATGGAAGCACAAAAGACCCCGAATAGCCAAAGCAATCTTGAGAACGAAAAACAGAGCTGGAGGAATCAGGCTCCCTGACACTGGTCAGAATGGCCCTCTTCAAAAAATCTACATCAATACATGCTGGAGAGGGTGTGGAGAAAAGGGAACACTTTTGCACTGTTGGTGGGAATGTAAAATGATACAGCCACTATGGAGAACAGTATGGAGGTTCCTTAAAAAACTAAAAGTTGAACTACCTTATGACCCAGCAATCCCACTACTGGGCATATACCCGGAGAAAACCATAATTCAAAAAGAATCATGTACCACAATGTTCATTGCAGCTCTATTTACAATAGCCAGGACATGGAAGCAACCTAAGTGTCCATCAACAGATGAATGGATAAAGAAGATGTGGCACATATATACAATGGACTATTACTCAGCCATAAAAAGAAATGAAACTGAGTTATTTGTAGTGAGGTGGATGGACCTAGAGTCTGTCATACAGAGTGAAGTAAGTCAGAAAGAGAAAAACAGATACCGTATGCTAACACATATATATGGAATCTAAAAAAATAAAAATAAAATGGTCATGAAGAACCTAGGGGCAAGATGGGAATAAAGACACAGACCTACTAGAGAATGGACTTCAGGATACGGGGAGGGGGAAGGGTAAGCTGGGATGAAGTGAGAGAGTGACATGGACATATATACACTACCAAACGTAAAATAGATGGCTCGTGGGAAGCAGCCGCATAGCACAGGGAGATCAGCTCGGTGCTTTGTGATCACCTGGAGGGGTGGGATAGGGAGGGTGGGAGGGAGGGAGACGCAAGAGGGAAGAGATATGGGGACATACGTATATGGGGACATAACTGATTTACTTTGTTGTAAAGCAGAAACTAACCCACCATTGTAAAGCAATTATAGTCCAATAAAGATGTTAAAAAAAAAAAGACCAAAAAAAGGAGTTATACAGCAGAAACTAACACAATATTGTTAAGCAATTATACTCCAATAAAGATATTTTTTAAAAAAAGATACACACAGAAAGTTGAATATGATTATACTAAGTAGAACGAAATGTTACAAATATTCATAGTAGTTATTTCTGTGGCATGGTATTGCTGGTGCCTAATTTTCTTCATTGTTCTTTTTGTATTTTCTGATATTTACAAAAATGAACAGGTATTATTTTAAAATCAGAAAACAAATGGAAAAAAAAAAAGTTATATGTGGTTTTCCATTGAACTTTTAAGAATACCGTATCCGAGAAAACACTAGTTTGGGCTTCCCAGAATTTCCAGATACTCTTTCCTTTGCTGGGGAGGCCAGTAGGGTCAATCGCACCCTGAGGAGGGGAGGTGGGGCCAGGGTGGGGCAGAGCGAGGAGAGAAGCCGAAGAAAGTGGCCACGTGTAGTGACTCGTGATGGCCTCCGAGGAAGTAATGGGCCAGGGTGAACTGAGTCCATCAGACCAGGGCTAGAAGTGGGGACTCGAAATCCTAAGAGCTTCATCTTCTCCCATTTCTTGGGTCTCAGTTCCTTAATGTAATAAGGGCTAAGTCCTTCTTGCCCGGTAAGCTGAAGAGTTGCTCTGTGCTTTGGAATCTTTCAGTGAAGAGTGCTCCGGTGTAGACAGTTGAGCTTGGGCCTCTGGGAACTCTGGGAAAATGTACGTGGATAAATGAATAAGTGGATTAATGTGGAGTTATCCAAAGAATGTCAAGAGGACCAAGGCTAGAAGAAAAAAATGCTTACAATATTTTTAGATTCAGAAAAGTCATATTCTTCTTGGTAAGTGACAAAAATGCCATGAAGGCAAAGCTTAAGCAAAGTTTTGTGAAAGGGAAATTGCTAATACAAAGATAAGCCCTGCAGGTCTTTTTCTTTTAAAAACATATTTATCCCTCCACTTAACAAATATTCCTGAATACCTTCCTGGTGCCAGGCGCTGCACTGGAGCAGGGTTACCGGAGAGAATGAGGCGGAGGTGACTGTGGTTGGAGCTGTGAGCTGTCATGGAAAGTGGCAGTTTTTGTTTTCTTTTCATGGATTCACTCCTCATTAATTCAAGAGACATTTATGGACCCCTCACCATCTGCACCAGGCACCGTGGTTGGCGCGAAGAACACACACACTGTCTTTTCTCTTAATGGTCAACCGGCCTGGGGGATGGGGAGAAGTGTGAGAAAATCAATATCTGTAATAAGAAGCCCAGTCTAGCTGGGAGGGGTCGGGGAAAGCTTCTGCAATGAGGTGCTGCTTGTGCTGGGCTGTGGTGGAGCCATTCATTCATTCACTCTTCTATTCCACAAATACAGATTTGGGCTGCACACGATGCCCAGGTGCTGAGAATAGAATGATAGTCTGGTGGGAGAAAGCAATAATAAATACACAAACAAGTACATCAAATGATCATGGCTATGGCACAGGGAAGGATATAAATGGGATACTGTGATGGAGAACAGCAGCGGTGGCAGCCAGGGAGAACGGCACTCTTGAATTTAGAATGTGTGGAAGGACAGTCAGCAAAGGGCTCTCTGAAGGGGCTTTATTTAAGCTGAGACCCAAAGGTTGAGAAGCACCTAGCCATGCAAAGAACTAGGGCATTCCCGACCAAGAGAACAGCAAGCTCAAAGGCCCTGAGGTGGTGACGAGAGACAGGAAGGAGGCCAGCGTGGAGGGAGCATTGGTACTCGAGGGGAAGGGTGGACAGGTGAGCTGGGTCAGGCCGTGCTGGGCCTTGTGAGCCATGGTAAGTGTAGGCCATCGAGGGGCAGAAGAGTGACAGATCTGGTTTATGCTTTAGACCACACATAGGCTCCTCTCAGGAGAATGGATTGGGGGGAGATGCATGGGGTGGATGAGAGTAGGAGCAGAGAGATCTATGAAGTGTCTTCTGCAGTAGTCTTGGTTAGACTATGGTGGCGTGGAGATGAGAGTTAATTAGTAAGGAGGATTGGGGAAAAGGCAGTGGGAAGTCTTCTGGGTAGAGGAAATAATTTGTGCAAGTAAGAAGAGTGAACAGACATTTTAGGAAATGACAAGTAGTTCTTTGTAGCTTGGAGATGGAGGTAGCAATGTGGGAAAGGGTCAAATCATAAATGGTATTCTATACCAGAATAAGGAGGTTAGATATTATTCTGAGGGCAGTAGGAGAACACTGGAGAATTTTCAGCAGGAAGGTTCCCTGAACAGAAATGAGCATTGGAAAGATGTATTGGAGGAGGGATTCAAGGCAAGTGGAGGGGGCCACTGATGGTAGACAAGACCAATGGTATTGAGACAAGCTACGAAACCATTGCTCTTTAGAAAGAATGAGACAGGGAATCCTGGCTCTGCTACTTACTGCCTGTGACCTTAGGCAACTTACTTAACCTCTCTGAGCTTTAGTTTACTCAACTACACAAATGGGAATATTACTTGACAAACTTTTCATGAGGCTTACATTAAAGAGTAGTGGTAAAATTACCATTTTATCATTTCATGAGGATTACAGTAAATAAACGAAACGGCAAATGCAAAGAGGATTACATTAAATGGTAGGGGAGAAAGTGTGGCTTGTAGCAGACACTCAGTCTTAATCTCCTCTCCTTCACAATCTCTATCCTGATTATACGGTTCCAAAGTGCATCCCCAAATAGAGTTGCAAAATAATTAGCTATCCATCTACAGTATGATAACATCACTCCTCCATACAATCTGAATAAAGCATAAAAAGAAAAGTAAAAAAAAAAAAGGAAGTAAATCAAAACTGGAAAAAAATAATGGCATTTCCTGCTTCCTCATAAACTGGAAATAAAAAGTTGGCTAAATGTTTCTTTATCCATGAAATCAGCATTAAAAAACCAGATAAAGAAAATAAATGTCAGCTGTATCTGTTAGATGAAACTCTATAACCTCGTTGAGAGTATTAGAGAAAATCTAATGCCGGGACAGCAAAGAGAATTTTACTCAGTTAAGACTGCATTGCATGGGTGGCAAGGACAATTCTGAAATACATGATATAAATCCCTTATCTGAAACTCATGACCAGATGTATATCAAATTCAGAATTTTTCAGATTTGAGAGAGATAATGTGGTGAATGTGCTGTGTATTCCATAACACCCCTGGTGTGGGGTTATTACTATTTCTTCAGTGAAATATGAGAATATTCATACTAAGTGGGATAAATAGAAACCCATAAAGACCTTCAGCTTAGTATAGGTGAGGTTTTCCTACTAAATGAGTTTGTGTCCAAGTTGGAAATAACTTTTCTTGTTCAGACTTTGGGGATTTTTGAATTGTTTTTAAGAGGTTGGGGATCTAATGCCTTTCCCTGGATTTTGTGTACCCCTTAACCCAACCCCTTCCTTCACAGGGCTCACAGTGGCTGCAGGGGGCCTGGGTGGTAGGGGGTTCAGACCCAGCCCTGCCTTAACCCTGACGCCCTCGTCCTTCTGACCTCCAGGCCCTACTGCTGACCTCAGCCGCCGCCGCACTGGAGCCTTCTTCATTCCTGAGGTCCTGGAGTCGCCCCCTGAAATCAAACCTCTGACTCTGTCCCACCCCGTCTACCACTCATGTCTGAACTTCAGTCCTACATAGCTCAAGTGTCCTCCTCCGGGACCCCCGACGTCCGGGTATGTATTTTGGGACAGCTAAGTGATTTGGGGTCTGCACGGCAAATCTCTGGGGCGGGGTGAGAAGTAGCTTACATCATCAGTCTGCATTTTCTAATCCGGCTCCAGCGTTTCCAGACACTTTTATATGTAAGTTTTGGGGTGGTAATTCATTCAGACTACATTCAGATGTGCAGGGAAAAAACAGTAGTTTCTTTACTAACTGATGATTGATTTGACTTCCGTCACGAGCTTCCTACCTTGCTCGGTAGAAATGGGGGTTGGATAAATTTAGTCCAATCTGATCAACTCTTCCATGTTAGGGACAGTCTGTTTAGGTAACAGAGTCCCTTGTGGATCTATATACCCAGTTTTTCAGACTTTTTTCTCATCTACTTCTCATTCCTGAGGTAGCCATCAGAGTATGATGGACCGTCGGGTCCCTTGGTTACAGCAGCAATTTTCCAATAGCAGATACAGGGAACTGATTATAGTTAGAGAAAATCACACCCAGCCTTACGCTGAGTAACTAAGATTTATCAAGTGGGCAAAAGTCCTCTATCCTTGGGATTCCTCTCATCCTACCTGACATATCCCTCTGTCTTGAAGTAGAGAGACTGAGCTCTACAAGTCTTATCCCACCTGTTTCTCCCTGTTTCTCTCCATAGTTTTTTTGCACATGGATGTGGGCTTTTGACTTTCTCCCCTCTTCCAGTTATAAAATAAATAAGTCATGGGGATGTAATGTTGAGCATGGTAACTATGGTTGATAATACTGTATTGCATATTTAAAAGTTGCTAAGAGAGTAGATCTCAAAAGTCACAAGAAAAAAAATTTGTAACTACGTATTGTGACAGATGGTAACTAGACTTACTGTGATCATTTCACAGTATATACAAATATTGAATCACTATGTTATACACCTGAAGCTAATATAATGTTGTATGTCAATTGTATCTCAATAAAAAATCCTCTCTCCTTGAACAAATCTTGGCTTTTACATGCACTGTCTGCAAGATCCTATTTGAGTCACGAACATGAAAATGCAAAAGAAAATACTCATTAATAGTTTTTAAAATATCACCTCTCATGATACATACAAAAAAAGGGGGGGGGGGAAAGGATTTACATCAAGGTATTTATACTGTTTATAACTGTATGACAAAATTATGTGATTTTAAAATTTTTCTTATTTTTTGACTTTTTTATGATGAACATATACTGCTTAGTTAAATTTTTTTAAGTTCTTTTAAAAATATGCCTGGAGCACTATCAGTTAGGAAAAGGCAAATTATGGTCTCTGTTGGAACAAATTTAAACTTGTCAGAGCAGTTAAATTAATTAGGTCTTAAGTGACATTTAATAGCCAGGGTGGTGGGCCTGATACAACTTAGCAAAGACTTAGAAAATTAGGCATAATAGCGTACAGATTGTACTCCTGCAAAGCACGCTCAATTCAGGGGAAACAGCGCGTCAAGCAGGGTTCCTCAAAATGCTTCTGCATCTTAGTTTGTTCTTTCTTTTGGAGAGGGGCACGGGTGAAATTTCTAAGGTGAAACACACGCCCATTTTTGTTGGCATTCCTCCTTCGTGCATGATGACAAGGGAATCACTGCGGGCTGTGCTGGAATATGTCATGTATGGATCATTGTAAGTAAATCCTGGGGGCACTTTTTTCCCCGTAACAAAGAGGGACATAAAGCTCCCTTTTTACTGAAATATGAGAGTTAGATTTATAATGTCCAGGAAGGTGTGAAACTCTCGAAGTAGAGGGAAGCGAGGGGCTTTGTTGCCATCACGGTCATCCTGCCTGGCCAGTCTGGGACAGATCTGGGTGAGGGAGGAAATGAGGGGACCAAGGAGAGGGACCAAGCATGCCTTGTAGAGTCATCTGAAAGAAAGTGCAGCTGAATGTCCCAAGCAGGAAATTTAAACCTCAGCCTTCAGGAAAGGAAAAAAGTTCAGAGGAAATTCTAAACTATATTTTTCTTCAGGTAGGTCTGGTGGGAGCATCTTGCCCCTTGCGTGTGTGAAGCAATCTGAAATAGCCCCCAACTTCAGAGTGCAACGTTACTCGCTAAGGGCTTTTCATTTTCCACTGTGGAAACCTCCACAGCCATGTCAGACACTGAGTCAAAATATAGCAGAGGGGGATGCCAAACACTTCTAGGGCAAAGGTTTCTTTCTGTAGCTCTACCGGGCCCCGACTATTACCTGTCTGCTGCCTTCCAGACTGGGTCTTAATCACTTCCAGCTGTGTTGGCTCCTACAGTCCCTCTGGCCCCTCCCCGTCTGGCCTCCCTGCCCTCTGCCTTTTGTGTAGGAAAAATTAAGTATCACGCTTAAATCCCCCCTTAGGACTTGGGGATCCTGAGCAGGAGCCTGGCCACAGTATCCATCTCCAGCAACAGATGAGGGGGCTGGCTTGCCTCACATGGGGTCTCCTTTCTGCCCTGGGGCTGAGCCCTGTCCCTAAACAGTTACAGCTAAGCACACAAAGGGTCGTAGGTACACAGGGCTCCAGTGCACACCCCCCTCCCCTCAAACGCCACCCTGGTACCCTGAATGCCCTCAATTCCTTCCTAGGGATTGGTTCTTTAGGGCTAAATTTAACCCTCTCCAGGTTGTCATCTTTTGAAATATACATTTTTCTGCCAAGGTGGCCGGTATCTCCATCAAACCAATTCCACACAAGCCTTGGTGAATTGGGGGGATTGAAAATCTGTGGCTGGAGTGAGACTGGAAAGTGCCTGGCATCGTGCCACGAATACCCTATCCCTTACACATGTAGACATCATAGTCAATTGTGGAACGGTTCTCCTGCCCAATAAACCAAGGCTAAGGCTTCAGCACCCTCAACACAGCACATCAGGTAGACACTAAAGCCTGGAATGATTGACAGATTGTGTGAAGTCTCTGCCATCTTTGGGCTAAACCATAGGATGTATATTGGGCAGTAGGGAGCTACGAGTCTGGGTCAGTGGGCAGGGATTGCCTACATTAGTGCATCTCAAACTTGACCTTACATCGGAATCACCAGGAGAGCTTGCTAAACACAGATTGTTATCCCCACCCCACCACCCAGAGTTTCTGATTCAGTAGAAGGTCCAGGGTCCAGCATGCTGCTCCTGGTCTGGGGACCACACTTTGAGAACTGCCGGTCTGCATAATATCAAGGCACTTGAACTCTGTTTATCATGCAGCGTGGGATCTTTGAAGGACTTTAATCTGGGTGCAAGCGGGTCGTGAGGTCAGGTTTACACTTTCCAAAACTCAAACTGCCATAGCGTGGAGGGTTGCCTTGAAGGGAGTACAGTTGGGGGCAGGAAGGCTAAACAGAGGCTGTTGGCATGATCCAGATAATCTTACAGAGGGAGATCCTGGCAGCGAGGTTGCACTGGGCAGCCTCCAGAAGCCTGAGAAAGATAGAAAGTTGAGAAAGATGGTTTAGGAGAAAGCACGAAAAGGAGATAGGGAGCCTCAAAGACATGGTGGCCATTCCCCAGTTTTGCCAAGGGTGGGCTGGTTCCCAGAACAGGAGACTGTGACCCTGCAGAGGGGTCTGCAGAAGTGACACTCGCCAGGCAGACCTGCCAAATCCGTGTGGCTGACTCTCTCCCTCCTCCCCTCCCTCTCTTTCCTGTGGGGAGATGTTACTGGGGGTAGGGGGGCTGCTTAGAGAACAGGTGGTGATGATTACCAGGAGACCAGCAGTTTCCCTGCCTCATCTTTCAAAGTGTCAAAAAAGGCTGACTTAGGAAATTATGGAGTGTAGGAAGCTTCCCCGATTTGTTCAGTTCAGTAATATTTGGCGGAGCCTGGTCATTCCGACTTAGTGGCTGATGTATAATTCTGAAAGGACACTGAAAAATATCTAAACTCTACTAGCTTTCCTAAGGAGGGTAGGCCTAGAATTACCAGCATACACACAGTAAAAGAGAATTCAGAATTTTACTACACATTCCAGATACGTAAGTGAAGTTACATCAGAATCTGAACAAACAGTAATAATAATAATAATAGCTGTGAGAGGTATCATGTCAGGCCCCTGCTCACCAATTATCCGTGGATTCATGTGGCCTTTGATCTACCCTGACTCATCTACAAGCCACAAAATAGGTCAGACTGGCCTGCTACACTGCTCGGAATCTTCTTTGTGCATTTTCACCTCTGGCTCTGCCCAGGCATTTCTCCAGCTGTAAGATTCCTGAAACTTCCCTCCTTGCCTTAAGGTCTCTCTTAAGTTTACTCGCATTCATAACTTTTCTTTGAGCACACCGACTCATGGCCATTCCTCTCCCGTCTGAAGTCCTATGACATTTACTGGCTGAGTGTACCCTTTGGGCCTTAGTAGTGGCCTTCTGGTATTAGTTCCCTTTTTAGGAGGAAAGTTCTAGCTCCCCAGTGGATACTTTGAAGCCTGGAGCAGCCAGGTCTCATTTGTCTGAAAGTGAAGCATTACACTCACATGAAACTTACATGGGTGACATGGGGAATGTGGTGAAGGTCCAGGGGATGGACCTTCCATCATAAATCTCAGGAAGATGAAGTCTGTGGTTGGGCCCCACCTGGAACCAGGGACATGAACACTGCCAGCATGCTCTCTCTTCTTCTCCATCTCTTGTTTCTGAAACTTGCTGCATTCTGTCAAACTGGTGTCCTCAACAGCACTGGGAACTTGGCCATCGGCAACTCTCTGGCTCATTTTGACCATCAAGACACCAGGGAGGCGGTGGCCTCCTTCCTTGTTTTCAAGCTCAAAAAATTAGATTGACCTGGTTTAGGACATTCCTAGCCTTGGACTAATTAGTGAACTGTGGCTGTAGGGGAAGGGAATGTCTATTTCATGCTTGCTTCCTCCTTTCCAAAGAAGCCCAGTTTGGTTATATCATTCCCCTCCTCCAGGTGGCTAAGTGCTTCAGGGGCACCAGCCCCAGCTCCAGCCTTGAGGGTGGTCCTGAATGGTCAAAGCCAGGAGTCAGCAAACCTTTTCTGTAAAAAGCCAGAGTAAATATTTTAGGCTTTGCAGACCATGTCTCTGCTGCAGCTACCCAGCTCTGCCATTGTAGTGTGAAAGAGGCCATGGACAACCTAAATGAATGAAAGTGTGACTCTCTTCCAATAAAATTTTGTGTATAGGCACTGCAGTTTGAATTTCATATACTTTTAACATGTCATGAAATATTATTCCTCTTTTGATTTTTTTCAGCCATTTAAAAATATGAAAACCATTCTGACCCCTGGTCTAAGCTAATCATCCCCCTTGCCAATGGCGGTTTAGAACAGAACACGTGATACCCTTGGGCCAGTTGGATGTGCAATGAAGTCTGCTGGGAATCTTCGGGAAAGGTTTCCTCACATGTAAAAAGACGCATGGCAGACACATCTCCTTTCTGTTCCTGGGCTGTGTCTAGCATGGATTTGACTGCTGGGAATCCCGGGGCCATCTTATGACCAGCTGGGGGGCTGGGCTGAGGACAAAGCCCTCATGCGGACACTGGCCAAGCTGAAAGATGGAAAGTGACTGGGTCTTTGATGAAGTCTTTGAGCCACTGAATTAACCACCCTGGAATGGCCCTACCTACAGCCTTCTTGTTCTGTGAGTTTATAAACATCTTTGTTGTTTCAGCAATGGAGTTAGATTGTAGCTATTAAATTGTAGCCGAAAGCAGCCTCATCTGTGAATACCACAGGACACCATGAATGGGAGCTCCCAGAGTCCCCCCTGATTGGAGTGAGGGGCGGGGAGCAGAACACCTAAAGACCAGTCTGGAATCTCATTTTACATTTCCTCTTACCTTGTTAGACTACACCCTCACTATTACCATTTGACTGAGCGCTTCTATTCCCTGAAATTCTATCTCTTCGACATTCTCACTGTCCTGCCACTGCGATATTGATGTTTTTAGTTCCTGCTACCGACTGAAATATTCCCAGAGATTGCTCCAAATGCACATCTGAAGCCCCGTCAGAGAGAGGCTCAGCATGACCTCAGGTCTCCCAGATCACTCACCAAAGCACAGCCCAGAGAACGCCCCCTTGTGACCCGTGGCTTCAAGCATCTTGCGCTCCGCCCTTCCTGATTCCAGCCTCCCCGGCATGATGCATTCACTTCTTGAGTTAAACTCCTCTTCCCGGGGTTCCAGCCACCTTCCACCACATCCTTCCGCTGGGGAGAAGGTGCGCTCAGGTGCTTGTATAAATACAAGGCAGCCATTGTTGCCCGGCGTCTGACCACAGAGATGGCACGGGCTCCCGGTCCCAGAAAACACCCTGATTTGACCTCGGACGCAGCAGCAGATCCGGTTAGGCGGGGGGTCTTCTCCATTTACATCTCAGGCAGCTATTCAGCCCACTGCCCACATTTTCCCACCAGCAGCTGCTTTTCTCTCTTTCTCCTCTGTGTTTATTTTCTTTGCCTGCACACCTTGTTTTTCTTTCAGGGGACCCCTACCCAGACCTGCCATCTGGTTCCCCTTGAAATAAAGTGTGGAGTGTGCAGAGGTAGCTGGGGAGTCGGGGGCGAGTCCGTTGGAGCTCAAGCGGCCGCCTGCAGAGAGGCGCTGAGCCCCAGCTGTGGAGAGGAGAGGGGGTCCCAGAAAAAGTCCAAGGCAGGCCACACACCTCATTAGTTCATTCTGATTAGTCTCTTTTATCTGGTTGTTAGGAACGATGAACAGTGATAGATGAGGCAGTCCTGAGATTTTTATCCCCTGAATTATATACAATTTGGCAAGATTAGATAAACCATGGAGAAAGTACACAGAAGTTGACACGTATATACAGGCTGACTTGTAAGATTATAGAAGATTGCCTGAAATCCCAATTCCACAGCCCTTCCTCGTTTTTCCTGCAAATTTGGAGGGGCTTACACTTGGTTAGTCTTCTTTGCCTTTTGGCTCCTTGCCCATTTGTGCTGTTTCTTCTTCCATCAACCTGGGCTGAGAACCAGGGCCACTGTCCACCTAGACACAGCATGGACCCTGCACACAGGTGCCCTGTCCAGAGACAGGATGGCCAGTAAATCTAGTTCCAGCTCAGCTCTCCAAGGACAGCCCAGAGGAAGGAGTGTTTTAGGTAATTCCTCCACCCAGAGAGTATACCATTTTGTAATTTGTTTCACCTGAGGGGTATCTTTTCTAAGTTGTACAAAGGTATCACATAGATGGAGGGGCCTGTGCGGACCTCAGCCCTTCACTGCTTCCTAGAAGGGAACATCCACTCACAGCAGACGTAAATGAGTTTCTAGTAAACCAAAGATTTGAAGGGTCCTGGGTAGGTGGTCACTTTGCACAATACACAACCTCTCACTCTTGTTCTGTCTCCTTTGTCCCCTTCTCCTTTCTCTGGGGGTTGTCATCCTTGCTGCTTGAATGTGCCCTTGGGAGTCTCACCCTCCATTTTCAATGAGTTATCCAAGGATTTCTTCCAAATGAATGCAAAGCTCTCCTTACAGTGGTGTCTGGTGAATAACATTTTCTCTAACTCAGTGTGTTGGCGGAATCCAAAAAAAAAGAGTTTATCTTTGCTAAACTAGAATACACTGCATGTACCACATTGCTAAACAGCCTTGGTCGTAGAAGTAGAACTGGTGAGTTTAAGAGCGGGGAACAACGCAATTATTCTCCCCTCCTCTCTCCCCTGACTCACTATTCAAACCTGTTCTATGTAACTACTACGTTTTCCTCACAAGATGTGTGTTTATTTTCATTATAAGAACAGTTGCAAAGCAGAAACTAACACACCTCTGTAAAGCAATTATACTCCAATAAAGATGTTAAAAAAAAAAAGAATAGGTGCACTTCTGTGATTAAACTCTAGTCCCATCTAATAGTGAAAACTACTTCCTTTGAAGTGGAAGCTCCCATTGCCCAACCCCTACAGGTGTGCTTGATGAGATTCCCCTGCCTATGCTCCTCCCGCCACCTCCGCCCCCAGCCCACCAGGTGGCCCTGGGTCCTCCAGGATTGAAGTGGAGGAGGAGGGAGCATCAAGGACAGGAGAGGTGTGTTTGACACCCGTGTAATCTTGTGTTGGTTCCCTCTGGCCCTGGCAGAAGTTTAAAGCTGAGTCTCTTTGAGCCTGCTGGATGTTAAAAGCTTTTCCCTTTATTTTGAAGTGCATTTGTGGGCTCTTGGGGGTTCCCTTGCTGGACCCCACCGACTGTAACTTCAGCAGACAATCCTACTCAGCTTTGCATCGGAAGGTACTTCTCCAGCCTCCTTTTTGTTGTGGTTTCTACCAACATTTACTGTGTCTTCTGCATTTACTCTATCTTCTGCATTTCCTGTAAAATAATACATAGAGTTAAAGGTTTGATCAGAACCGGTTTCCATTTTCTGCAAGATTACTCTTGGAGATGTTGAGAACTTCCTATTGTGTCGCATAATGTCTGGCAGTCTTTCTTTTTTGTGAGGTTAAGATTGTTCAGTGGGCTCAGATGTTATCAGCCTGATCTGGGCATCTGCTTTGACCTAATGATTTTAGCAGTTATTAGTGATTATTACCTAGATCCATAATTTCATTAGAATATCACCCTTTTATACCCACTCATGAAAAAAAAGGAGTCCATTCTAATTCTAACATCCCAATGCATTAATTGGCCTAATTTCTCCTGTAAAGAAGGACTTTCCTTCAACAATTACTTGGTTTCCCTGGGATACAATCCATACAGGAAAGGCAGAATAAATGCTTGATTGTTTCCCTTTATTTACCAGTTTCTAGAATAATAAGTTGGTTCCCTAGCATCCTCCAGAGATTACCAATTAGAGGGTTTTTTTGGTCTCATTATAAACTAATAGATTCTAATATATTTGGTGTGTCTCAATCCACTGCAGTTATTATTTTTATTGCTGCTTAAATTGTCCCATCTTTTGTCTGTGGGAACCTCTTCAGGTTGGCTCCTGGGTCAATGTGACATGACATTAATGTTCTTTAATACCTTCCTTCCTTTCTAGTAGAACAATTAATTTTGGCCCATTTAAAATATTTTCTCTCCCAGACCCAAACTACTTTTTCAAAGAGCCCTGGTTCTTTTCAGTGGGAAATAGTATTTAGAGAACACATCTGGACACTACAGATACTTATTGTTATTGGGTGGGTCATTATTTCTATACCTTTTCATTGGTCAAGGCCAGGAACCTGTATTTAAGAAAATATTTATTTAAGATGGGAAGGGAACCAGAACAGTTTTTTAAAAGTAAAAGAATTGAATGGGAAGATCAGTGCATATCATAGGTAAGAAGGTAAGTATTCATTTATGAAAATTCTGTTTTATTTTATTTTATGTGCATGTATACCAAAGACAGATTATTCAATATCTAAAAATTATATAATTTAAATCATGGGTCACACTCCAAGAAGAGATTTGAAAGCGCTGGAAAAGATCAGTTGTTTGAGCTGCAATAAAGAACAGCCCCATATATTGGAAGATTGCTCATCACCTTCAACCAAAAGATCAATCACGTGTTGAGACTTGAAAATCAAGAATCCCTTGTCTAGGTTGTCCACTCTCACCAATATTATTCAACATAGTTTTGGAAGTTTTAGCCACAGCAATCAGAGAAGAATAAGAAATGAAAGGAATCCAAATCGGAAAAGAAGTAAAACTGTCACGGTTTGCAGATGACATGATACTATACATAGAGAATCCTAAAGATGTTACCAGAAAACTACTAGAGCTAATCAATCAATTTAGTAAAGTGGCAGGATACAAAATTAATGCAAAGAAATCTCTTGCATTCCTATACACAAATGATGAAAAATCTGAAAGAGAAATTAAGGAAACACTCCCATTTACCACTGCAACAAAAAGAATAAAATACCTACGAATAAACCTACCTAAGGAGACAAAAGATCTGTATGCAGAAAACTATAAGACACTAAAGAAAGAAATTAAAGATGATACCAACAGATAGAGAGATATACCATGTTCTTGGATTGGAAGAATCAACATTGTGAAAATGACTCTACTACCCAAAGCAATCTACAGATTCAATGCAATCCCTATCAAACTACCAATGGCATTTTTCATAGAACTAGGACAAAAAATTTCACAGTTCGTATGGAAACACAAAAGACCCCGAATAGCCAAAGCAATCTTGAGAAAGAAAAATGGAGCTGGAGAAATCAGCCTCCTGGACTTCAGACTATACTAGAAAGCTACAGTAATCAAGACAGTATGGTATTGGCACAAAAACAGAAAGATAAGTCAATGGAACAGGATAGAAAGCCCAGAGATAAACCCATGCACCTATGGTCACCTTATTTTTGATAAAGGAGGCAAGAATATACAATGGAGAAAAGACAGCCTCTTCAATAACTCGTGCTAGGAAAACTCAACAGCTACATGTAAAAGGATTAACACCATACACAAAAATAAACTCAAAATGGATTAAAGACCTAAATGTAAGGCCAGACACTGTAAAACTCTTAGAGGAACACTTAGGCAGAACACTCTTTGACATAAATCACAGCAAGATCTTTTTTGACCCACCTCCTAGAGTAATGGAAATAAAAACAAAAATAAACAAATGGGACCTAGTGAAACTTAAAAGCTTTTGCACAGCAAAGGAAAACATAAACAAGACGAAAAGACAACCCTCAGAATGGGAGAAAATATTTGCAAATGAAGCAACTGACAAAGGATTAATCTCCAAAATTTACAAGCAGCTCATGCAGCTCACTATCAAAAAAACAAACAACCCAATCGAAAAATGGGCAGAAGACCTAAATAGACATTTCTCCAAAGAAGATATACAGATTGCCAACAAACACATGAAAGGATGCACAACATCACTAATCATTAGAGAAATGCAAATCAAAACTACAATGAGGTATCACCTCACACCAGTCAGAATGGCCATCATCAAAAAATGTACAAACAGTAAATGCTGGAGAGGGTGTGAAGGAAAGGGAACCCTCTTGCACTGTTGGTTGGAATGTAAATGGATACAGCCACTATGGAGAACAGTGTGGAGGCTCCTTAAAAAACTACAAATAGAACTACCATATGACCCAGCAATCCCACTACTGAGCATATACCCTGAGAAAACCATAATTCAAAAAGAGTCATGTACCACAATGTTCATTGCGGCACTATTTCCAATAGCCAGGACGTGGAAGCAACCTAAGTGTCCATCAACAGATGAATGGATAAAGAAGATGTGGCACATATATACAATGGAATATTACTGAGTCATAAAAAGAAATGAAATTGAGTTATTTGTAGTGAGGTGGATGTACATAGAGACTGTCGTACAGAGTGAAGTAAGTCAGAAAGAGAAAAACAAATACCGTATGCTAACACATATATATGGAATCTAAAAAGAAAAAAAGAAAAACTTTCTGAAGAACCTAGGGGCAGGACAGGAATAAAGACGCAGATGTAGAGAATGGACTTGAGGACACAGGGAGGGGGAAGGGGGGGAAGGGTAAGCTGGGATGAAGTGAGAGAGTGACATGGAAATATATACACTACCAAATGTAAAATAGATAGCTAGTGGGAAGCAGCCACATAGCACAGGGAGATCAGCTCCGTGCTTTGTGACCACCTAGAGGGGTGGGATAGGGAGGGTGGGAGCGAGGGAGATGCAGGAGGGAAGAGATATGGGAACATATGTATATGTATAACTGATTCACTTTGTTATTAAGCAGAAACTAACACACCATTGTAAAGCAATTATACTCCAATAAAGATGTTTAAAAAAAAAAAGAATCCCTTGTCTGTATTTTATGGGGTTTTTTATTACCACGCATCATATTTGTAATGAAAAAATCAAAACAAATAATAAGGGGAAAACTTTACAGGAACAAAAGAGTGAGTTTAGTGTCACGCGGATGCCGTCTGGATGTTTTTTCTAGACTTTTAGTGTGGTCATAAAGCTAATTTGTTCTAGTTCTTTCTTGGAACTTTAAGAACCAACATTTCAAATGTTTTAAAAGGTAAGAATAATAATGGTCCCTAGCCTGGAGGGAAGAATATATGGGAGAGGTGACAGCCTACTCACTAGGTTGACAACCAGTGACTTTGCTGTCCTCGAGACTTTACTATACCCTCGCTTCCACATTTGAAAAATAGCTTGCCCATTAACCACTTTTAGCCTCATTGAAGTTGTTAAAAAGAGAATTATACAAAGTCCTTTGAAAACTATAGTGCCTTCTGCTACTACCCAGGAGACAGGAGATAGGAGTCTGGGGTCAGCTTTGAATATGAAGGTAATTCAATCAGGCTTAGTTTTCATATGCCATAAAGATGGACATCAAGCAGTGGAAACAGGGCCGTTTCCTCTTCGTTCTAATGTAGATTGCAGGTGCACGTATCAAAAGATAATGAAATTCTAAAAGCCCTAGGAGAGCCTAAAGCTACACTGGATTGACTGCATAACAGAATTCAAAACTGGAATAACGGACAGGAGAGCTATAAAACTGACGGGACTCATTTTTAGATATGAAGTTTAAAAGAAACTGTTCTTGAAACTCAACGTTTGCGAGCCCTGTCGCTTTTATACATTTTAGAAGCAGTGTGTGAAAACTCACAGACATTTTCTTTCAATAAGTCACACCAGGAAATGTGCAATAAAACTCAAAACTGCACAAATACCTGCCCAAAGGTCCCTTACTCTATACCCATGCTTCGAGCCACCTGCACTTTAAACAGCCCTGGGGACACCACTCACCAGACAGAGGGGGGTGGGTGTTTTAGGAGAGTGATCTCTCTCTGTCTTCTCATTCTTTCATTCATACACATGTCACTTCACTCTTCCACGCCTGCGTGCTCACTCGCTGTCCCTCTCTCCCCTCTGTGCGGTCATGGGGAACTCAGCACCTCTTTGAATCCACTCACACAAAAGCATTAGTAAGAAAGCTTTTGCTAAACACTGAAAGAGAGACAGAGGAGAGGGTTTGCAACACCCATCCACAGGAAGCCACTTTAAAAATTCCTTTAAGATGTTCACAGATATAAAGAACAGACTTGTGGTTTGCAAAGGGGAGGATGGGATTGTGAGTTTGGGATTAACGGTTGCAAACTATTGTATAGAGAATGGATAAAAAAAACAAGGTCCTACTGTACAGCACAGGGATCTATATTCAATATCCTGTGATAAACCATAATGGAAAGGAATATGAAAAGTATAACTGAATCACTTTGTTGTACAGCAGAAATGAACACGACATTGTAAATCAACTATACTTCAATAAAATAAATTTTAAAAAAGATATTTATGTTCTCCAAAGTCCTGTCTCAACCTCACCCTCCATCCTGAATGATTTTCTCCCCCCTCTTCTTCTCCATTAAGTGCCCCCTGTCCTTTCTCCATACTCTCTCACTAAGATGATCCCAGGAAGGTCAAACTCTTCCAACTTCTATTTGACAGATCAACTCAGCTGCCTCTGTTCCTGCCTCTCACCTGAAACTCATTGCAAGGACCCAGCACAAGAAAGGATTCTCCAGTTAATAGAACCCCTACTCCTTAGAAAGCAGACTCCATAATTCATACATTCAACAAAGACTTACTGAGCGCCTGCCATTTGCCAAGGATTATTCTAGGAGGTGAGGATATAGCAGTCAGTGACCATCATTTTCTACGTGAGCAGGCTTTTTGGTGTCTCATCCCTACCCCATCCATCTCATCAAGACATTTCTTCCTAACACACATAGTATTCTCCAAGAGAATTCTGATGGATGAAGTCCACATCTCACTGTATTTATTAATGTTTCATATATTCTTTTATATTGTTAATACGTTTTTAATTAAAAGACAACCCCAAACTGAGATAATACTATTTCCTATCTAACATAGTAGAAGAGATTTTTTAAAGTAATACAAGCTGACTTTCAGTCCCAAAACGGACTGGGGTGAACACAAGCACTGGTCTGAACTAACCAGCCCTTTGGCAAGAAAAGAGAACTCTCATTCAGAGTTTTGGAAAGCAGCCTGGCAAAATGGATCAAGAGCCTGAAAACTTCCCATATTCTTTGACTCAGTAGTCCTGCTTTGGGGAAATCTCTCTTAAGAAGTAATGAAGTAATGTTAAGTCTGAGAGAGACTTATGCATCAACTTGTGAAGTTAAGAAATAGAAACACTCCAAATATTCATCAGTAGAAGAATGGCCAAGTAAACTCTGCAGTATTCCATCAAAGGAATATTGTGAAATCACAAGGTATGATGGTAATACATTAGTCTTCTCCGCTGCCATAATGAAATACTAGGTATTCTAACAATAAACTAGGTAACGTAAACAACACTAATCTATTTTCTCACAGCTCTGGAGACTGGAAGTTCAGATCAAGGTCCAGCAGGGTTGGTATCTGGTGAGAACTCTCTTTGTGGCTTCTGCTGATGAGACAAATTTGCAAGTGGAAGCAAAACTGGTTTCTTCCACAATGGGGGAGGAAAGTCAAGTGAATGTCTACGTATGCGCACGTCTATGTACAAGAACTATTTTTGCATTGCTATCAGTTATTTACAATTTGCAGAATTGTAAAATAGCTCAAAGACAATGGAGGGTTAGAACAGGATAATTTGGAAGGGTGTGATCTAAACAATGCATAGCTTTGAAGTGCAAATTTTTCCCTATCTTAGCAAGAAAAAAACCCAATATTTATTTATATTTATTATAAATAACTCCTCCTAAACCTATGCATATTAAAAACACTAGTAGAAAATCTTCCCTCATTAAAAGAAATATATATATACATACACACACACACACGTGTGTGTGTGTATGTGTATGTGTTCGGGGGGGTTATTTTACTTTTCTGTAATTAAAACATTTTTTTTCCTTAATGAGCCTGCATTATTTTCTTAAGAAAAATAATTTTGGAATCTTAGTGTATGAAAGAAATTCTGTCTCCAAACCTTACTTCTTCCATGAAACTTTCCTTGATTAATTTCAATCATTTCCCTTCAGTTTTCTGCTGACTTCACACTTTCATACTGATTTTCATCTGTTTGTTTGTGGATATTCCCTGTGTGTGTTTCAGGACTGCCCTTCCTATTAAATTGAAAGCTCTTCAAGAGGAAGAATCTGTCTTCAGTTCCCTGTGTATTTTGTTGTCTACCTATAAAACTACTATCTGTTTGTTGAGCAAATACACTGATTAGATTTTACTAGGTCAGCATTTCTCAAATTGTGTGCCGAGAGATCCTCCACAAATGAAGAGTTTCCTAAACAAATAACTTTGGGAACACTGCACACTTTATATCCCTGTTGAGGATTCACAATGCATATTAGCACACTAAAGGTTCTGAAAAGTCCTGCAGTAAATAAACCTGCTTAACTTACTTTAACTCAACACTTCTCAAACATATTTCATATGAACACTTTTTTTTTTTTAAATGATACCTATTGACATTGGGTGTTTTCTGGGATACTTTGAGGGAAATAAATTATTAACTCCAAGAAGACAGGGATAGAGATTATATCTTATTCATCTTTGTACTTGACCTTTCATGATGTTGTCTGATACATAATAGTGTTGGACAAAAGTAAGTATTTTTGTGTGAGTGAAGAAGTGCCTGAAGGTGAGCTTCTATGAACCAGTGTGATGTGTGTTAAGCAGCTGTAGGGAAGGGAGGGATTGATCAGGTTTTAAAATACATTTAGGAGGTTTTTTTTTTTCTTTTTTGCGGTACGCGGGCCTCTCACTGTTGTGGCCTCTCCCATTGTGGAGCACAGGCTCCGGACGCGCAGGCTCAGCGGCCATGGCTCACGGGCCTAGCCGCTCTGCGGCATGTAGGATCTTCCCGGACCGGGGCATGAACCCGTGTCCCCTGCATCGGCAGGCGGACTCTCACCCACTGCGCCACCAGGGAAGCCCTAGGAGTTTTTTTTAACCTGCGTCCACATGAAGCTGGCCAATAGAAAAATGTATGAAAATATCCCAATCCCAGGATGAAGACTAACTCAGACCTGGAAGATTTGCTAAAGATATTGTAGCTTACAGGACAGGAACCATGTATGCACAGAATATCCAGACTGCAAGCAATATATAAGATCACCAAGTTCAATTCTTCTCAAAGTTTCTCCCTGACATACCCCTGTGGGCCAAGGATAGTGAACACGTACTCTGAGGGAGGTCTATGGAAGAAATCTAACTGGCCAAATACAAGCAGGAAGCTTTTTGGAGTTTTGTATTTTATCTTAAAATAAAAATGTCAGTTCTATGGATAAAGAAGATTGTGGTATATATATACAGTGGAATATTGCTCAGCCATAAGAATGAAATATGCCATTTGCAGCAACATGGATGGACCTAGAGATTATCATACTAAGTGAAATAAGTCAGAGAAAGACAAATATCATATAATATCACTTATATGTGGAATCTAAAAAATGATGGAAACAAACTTATATACAGAAGAGAAACAGACTCATAGACATAGAAAACAAACTTATGGTTTCCAAAGGGGAAAGGAGGGGGATAAAAAAAAATGTAAGTTCTACAATTGCTCCATAGTATACCTGAGTTTGTTTTAATAAAAAAGTAATGCTTTACATTTTTTAGTTGAGTGGTATAATACTTCCATTCAAGATGCAAGGACTTATTCCTGCTCTCTCATTTAACATGGGAGAAAACTCACATCCAGAGAAAGGAAGTGACGTGTTCAAGACCATACAGCAAATCTCTGGCAAACCTGGGGTTGGAGCCCAGGTCTCCTGAATGCCAATTCCATGCTCTTGCCCGACTAGATGCACCCTTCCACCTCACCCTACACCCACAAAATGCCATTTGATCCAGTAATTCTACTTCTAAGAATCAAGCCTAAAGAAATAGAGCTTCAGGGAAAGACCCAAAGATGTTATTTATATTAGCATTAAATTAGAAACTACCTAAATCTTTAACAATGAGAAAATGGCTAAACAAAATACATGACAGGATATTTTGTAGCTATTAAAAATGATGCTTAGAAGAATTATATACAGTATTATAGTATTAAAATATATAGTATACTATATATTAGTATATAGTATTTTAAAAGGAAACAAAATCAAGCTTTCCTACTCTGTATAAAAATATTATATAGACATCTATTATTAATTTTTCTATCTCAAATGCAATACCTTAAAACATTGAGTTGTCATCTTTAGGCAGTAAGTAATGGATGATTCAATTCTTTTCTTCATACTTTCCTATGTTTTCCAAATTTTCTCTAATAACCATATTATTTTTATATTTAGAATTAAGCAGAGCATGATTTTAAAATATATTTGTAATTCCCAAAAACAAAATTCATGGAGAGACAAACACAATGCTTGGCTATTTTAGCCATGTGATGCCAAGTTCCCTCCCTGGTCTTGCTTTCTCTGATCTACCACCCATTGGGCCCCAGTTGCATCTGTTTTCTCGCAAAGGCTCCAAGCCTGGTGGTAAAGACCGGGCAGCTGATAAGACAGGGTGCTCTTCCCAAAGGTAGCACATGCCTGAGTTTCCCAATGAACCTTGGAGGAAAATCCCTCACGTGGCTGGCTTTGTCCTGATACTTCCCTCTTTCACCATTCTTTCTTTCTTGTCTCTCCGGTTGGATTTTCACTCTAGAAAGAGCCGGCCTGTAGGTTGTTCACTGCCTGTGGGTGTCCTGGGAGGGTCTTGCCCATTAGTATTTGTCAGTGAGGTAGACTCATCATCCCAGGAGGCTGCAAACACATGTATGGTTTCATTTACAAACAAATGAAGCTGGACTCCTATTTCCAGAGGGGAGAAACAAAATATCCTGGAAGAAAAATGTCTTGAAATAAAACACAATAACACTGCAATACTCTAGCACAGTGGTTCTCAAATTTGAGCACATGCAGCATCACCTGGAGGGCTTCTGGAAATACAGATCGCTGGGCCCACCCTCCGAGTTTCTGATTCAGTAGATGGGGGAGAGGTCTGGGGAGCTGAGAATTTGCATTTCTACCCAGGTCCCAGATGATGCTGAAGCTGCTGGTCTGGGGGCCACACTTTGAGATTTGCTGCTCTGGCAGAATCACAGACCTGGTTAAAACAAGGGAGAGAGGGCTTCCCTGGTGGCGCAGTGGTTGAGAGTCCGCCTGCCGATGCAGGGGACGTGGGTTCGTGCCCCGGTCCGGGAAGATCCCACATGCCGCGGAGCAGCTGGGCCTGTGAGCCATGGCTGCTGGGCCTGAGCATCCGGAGCCTGTGTTCCGCAACGGGAGAGGCCACAACAGTGAGAGGCCCACGTACTGCAAAAAAAAAAAAAAAAAAAAAACAAAAAAAAACAAGGGAGAGGAGGGCATCTGTGACTTGGGACCCATGTATGGCTTTTAGCAGAGGAAGCTTTTGGATGCATTTCTTTCCTTTCTTTAGCCTAATTGTTCTCTGTATTTCCATATTTCAATGACATTCATTTACTCATTCAACAATTTAAAGGGTACCCATAATACACTAGACACTAGAGATACAGCAATAAACAAGACGGACAAAATCTAACTTGTGGGAGCTTCTATCCCAATGGAAATGGTTTGCATTAAACAGTCGTGATGTGTGTTTCCAGTATCATTTGAGAATATTCGATTCTACTATAGGAGATGTGAAACTCATGAGATAACACAAGTATAGATAATGAGTAAGCAAGCGCCTTGTGAGATGTAGTCAGAGTTTTATAAGATAAGTTAAATATTAAGTTAATAAGCAAAACAAGCACATCAGCGTTGAACATAGAAAGGGACGGAAGGACCAAGAGAAACCTAATATTCATGAGACGCCAAATATTCATGAAACACTAAATAGACACCAGCCATACAAGGCTTTTAATATTCATGGTTTTAATGTGGCCACCCACTGGTGAGACCCACTCTGTTTCCATGTGTCCTCTGCCACAAAACACGAGTACACTCCAAAGGCACTCATCAGGATGATTGGCAGGCTACCACTGTGGCCAAGGGGACTTGTTCCTCCATCTGTCCCATAAAGCAAGTGTGTATCTTGGCCCCAAGTACAGGCAGACCTCCAAGATATTGCAGATTCAGTTCCAGACAACTGCAATAAAGCGAATATCAGAATAAAGTGAGTCACATGAATTTTTTGGTGTCCCAGTGCACATAAGCTATGTTTTCACTATACTGTAGTCTATGAAGTGTACAAGAGCATTATGTCTAAAAAAAGCAATGTGCCTACCTTAATTTTAAAATACTTGTTTGCTAAAAAATGTTGACCATCAGCGGAGACTTCAGTGAGTCATATTTTTTTTTTGCTGGTGGAGGGTCTTGTCTCGGTGTTGACAGCCACTGACTGATCAGGGTGGTGGTCGCTGATGGCCGTTTCTTAAAATAAGACGACAATGGATTTTGCCATTGATTGACTCTTTCACAAACGATTTCTCTGTGACATGTGATGCTCTTTGATAGCATGTTACCCACAGTAGAACTTCTTTCAAAATTGAAGTCAATCCTCCCAAACCCTGCCACTGCTTTATCAACCAAGCTTATGTCTAAATCCCTTGTCATTTCGACAATCTTCACAACATCTTCACCAGGAGTAGATTCCATCTCAAGAAGCCACTTTCTTTGCTCAGCCGTAAGAAGCAACTCCTTATCCATTAAAGTTTTATCATGAGATTTGCAGCAATTCAGTCACATCTTCAAGGCTCCGCTTCAAATTCTAGTTCTCTTGCTATTTCCACCACATCTGCAGTTAGTTTCCCCACTGAAGTCTTGAACCCTTCAAAGTTATAAGGGTTGGAATCAACTTTATCCAAATTCTTATTAGTGTTCATATTTTGACCTCTTCTCATGAATCACAAATGTCCTTAATGGCATATAGAATGGTGAATCCTTTCCAGAAGGTTTTTTTTTTTTTAATACGGCAGGTTCTTATTAGTTATTTATTTTATACATATTAGTGTATATATGTCAATCCCAATCTCCCAATTCATCCCACCACCACCACCCCCATGCCGCTTTCCCCCCTTGGTGTCCATATGTTTGTTCTCTACATCTGT